>NW_026267232.1:15982-18317 GCF_000697945.3 Frankliniella occidentalis
CCCTCCTACCCCTTTCTCCACCCTCTCACCTTTCCTCTCCGGCAGGCTGGCGGCAGCCGTCTTCACCTGCCATGCAGTATTCTGTCAGCCAGTGCGCTCTGTCACCCATGCCTGCCGATGTGGCAACAGTGCAGTGCGCGTTCAGATGAACGAAATAACGTTATTGATAGCCGTTATTTCGGTTACATGAATTAACGGTAGTGTCTTGCTAAACATAAATTCGTTCTCAGCAAAAATGTTATCAAGAATAACCGATAAAAAAAAAGATTTTAATATCGTTATAAAAGAATAACGTTATATCCTGCGTATGCGTAACAAAGTTAAAAAATATAACTTGTAACAAATAAATAACCGTTAATGTTAAGTTAATGTTAAGTTAACACACCCTGTACCGCGCTCTGTTTTCTTTTGCCTTTTTTTTCGCCATCCGATTCCGGAAAGCGAATCTACAACTCACGAGCGAGCGGGCGGCGAACCACTATCCCGCCGGTCGTAAACTAGATTTGAGTACGTTGTTGTAAAGCCCCTCTCTGCGCTGACCCCTGTCGGCCAGGGGAGGGTCTCGGCCCGGGGCCCGATCCTCTTCGTCGGCCAGACTCTCGGCCCGCCTCTCCCCGCAACGCCCCACCCGGAGCTCGTATATGTCGCTCGTCGTCAAACATTTGGTCTGGATATTCATTACCAGCGCTACGCCCCCCGAGTAGGTGCGCTATTCCATTCCCACGTTCGCCGAGCTTTAACAAATGTGTGAGGATGAGCGGGGAAGGACATCGACGGCGACCCTCTCCCAAATTAGAAGGCAGAGGGGCTCTCGGGGGGCGTGCCGAGGGCGTGCCGAAGGCGTGCCGAGGGCGTGCCGAGGGCGTGCCGGGGAGGGCGTACCGCACGCGGCCGGACGGCCGGCCCGGCCTGCGGAGGGGCAGAGGTCGGCGGGGCCCCGCGCGACGAGCCCGCCGCGCCGCCGCCCCACGGCCCCGGGGCGAGCCCCGCCACGACCCGCCACGCCCCGCCCGCCTCATGGACCCATCGAGCACGTCCGGCCGAGGACACCGTCGGCGAGACGGCACCGTTCTAGCACTATCATTCTCACGTATCCCGATGAATATACACACAAACACACACACACAGCCCGCTCCACCTGCGCGCATGAGTCGTCATGCCGCAGGCACGCACCGACCCAAAATATACCGCAATTTGTTTATTCCCTTCTGACCCGAGGGACAAAATAACAAATTGTTTACAACTGAGACGGTTATCTCACTCTGGCCGTCTGTCCGCGCAAGGTGAACCGCAGCTGGCTCGCCGCCGCTTTGTAACATTGAACACGGAGGCGATGAAGCTCCGGATTTTATTCCTGTCACTGGACATCAAATGTTGACGAATCGCAGAGATATCACCCTCCGCTCCCTCCTCGTCCCTCACCCTCAACCAAACGCGGACTGTCCACCTTCTACAGCACCTCGTCGGCTTCGTCTTGCTTCCCCCTTCCTTGCAAGATAAGCCGTTAATTTCGTGTTGCACGTCCTTAACCGTACAACCACACCCTCGATAAACAAACGCGGAAAACGCACCCACTGCATGTATCCGAGAAAGAAACGATATGAAAAAATCAAACTCTTATCCAGCGTATTGCGAATATATGACCAAACGTGAATTTTGTTTTGGTGAAAATTAACTCTTAACTTATGATTCCCCCCCAAAATAACTCCTCTTTTCCTTTCCTGAAAAAGATACAATAGTCGCGTACTAACCTATGGTCCAACGGCCGACCACACTCTGTACGGTAAATCACCCGATGAGGGCAGCTGTGCGGACATTCTCCACGATCGGAGGGCTCCTCCGGCTGCACAAACAACGTGGAGACTGTCACTGTCCCCGGCACGACCGCCCGACATCCTTTTGTTTCAATATTTTTATCATCATCATCCACATAAATACACTATATATTGTCATCCGGGCCGCGGCGGCGGCGCCCCCGGCCCCAGCTACCACTCCCCTTTCCCCCCAAGCCCCTCTGGTACAGGTCCCCCCCAAAGGGCCCCTCACCGCAAGGTATGCAGCATTCTTATGACTTTTCCGTCCCCCTATAAGGGATCACCCTGGCGGCGACGACGGGACCGCCGTCGGTGGGCCGCCGGAGCCCTTGCGCCCTGCACCCGCGGGGGGCCGGCGACATCGGGGAGGACCCGCCGGCCGGAGGACCCCGAGGACCCCGAGGAGGACCCTCGGCGGTATGGTAATGGCGCGCCGCGGGGGAGAAATGGGGAACACATTTACAGGGAGGGAGGGTCGCACGGGAGCAGCACCGCGTGGCGGGGCGTGGCGGGGCGGGGCG
>NW_026267232.1:25127-36954 GCF_000697945.3 Frankliniella occidentalis
TGATCCAAAACGTAGATGTATGGCAAACAATTGATTTTATAGGCAGAGTTCAAAATAACGTGCAGATAGTAAATATCTAAAACGAGTGCACGAATAAGTCTGCTCCAAGTATATAGTTTTGCGTTTGCGATCCGACGAATGACCAGTAACGTCTCACGCGCCACTTTGGCGGTTTTTAGGCGCGCCTGTCTCTTTTATTTATGCGTATCGCACTAAACGAGCGACGGTATGGTCAAATAACCAGGCCACCCTGCGCGGAGTGGAGCGCGGCTCGGCCCCGCGCTCCCGTCAGCTGACGGATCGCCGCGCGGAAACATTCACGTGATGCATCGACCTGCACTCATTATGGCGCTCAGTAGGCTAATGGGCGGAATGTCGCAGGAGAGCGAGCGAGAGCGCTGGGGAGAGAGCGTGAGAGCGAGGGAGACGGGGCGACGGGGGCCACAGCCTAGGCCACAGGCCAACTGGACGTAACGCAGAGGCACTAACCGTGGTGAGATCCCCCCTCCGCCATCTCCTTACCTGCCGTATAATAACTCAATATAATTTACTGCAACGAGCGTGTGTGAGTGAGTGTGTGATATTCAAGAGAGCGAGAGGATATATAAAAAGTAAATATATTTTAAAAAGAAACGGAAATACAAGAAAAGTTCAGGCCTCCCATAAACGGCAGCAAACAGCAGCAGCAGCAGCGGTAGCGGTCGAGTAGCATAGACACAAATAAGTGCATATATTAATTTCAATGTTGCGCTCCACCTCACGCAGGATGTACAGGGTGGTGGCAGAGGCTGGGCGGGTTGCCACCGCCGCTCCACGCCACGCTACCGCGGCAACCACCACGCCGCGACATCTGGTCCATTGAATTAGCCACGGGCCAACGGATCCAGAGTGGACCCCGCGCGGCTACCTTGGGGACGCGCAGCGGCGCGCACCGCAGCCAGCCGGGGTCGGGTGCATAGGTTCGGTTTAAAACGCTTTACGCGCATCGACCCGCGACAGACGATGAAGTGCTAGGGGATGGCACTTCGAAAATCTTCTTCTGAAGAATTGAAAGTTTAAGATTAGAGATATAACCTGGTCGTTGCACATAGATATGCTGAAAGTAAACTGCTGGTGTCCCTTACATGAAAATGAATGATAAGGTAGCGAAATTCGCGTTACACAAAACTCATTCATGAATCAAGCAGTATCTTTCAAGAGAACACTCTGCAGTTCACTATATTTGTTTTTCTAGCTACATAACATAACACGTTGTTTTGGGCGAGGTGGACTTCTAGAGAGGAAAAGCCCAGCAGAGCCGTTCCACAAAAAAAACTCAGGTTGTCCGTCGTGAGATCAGCGTACAGAAGCCGAGTAGGAGCCGGGCCTGATTAAAAAGCCCAACCCCCGGCCGGCCGGCGGCAGCCGCACGTGTCCTAATGGCTGAGCACGCTATTAAATTCCTGGCAAACCTGTTAATTAACCCCACGGCGACCGCGGCCGGCCGGCGGCGGCAACCCCCTGGCGCAGGACTATCCCCCGGAGGGAGAGAAGGGGTTCGTTACAGCAGCCCCCTCCCTGACCGACCGCCACTTTTGAAAAAGTTCCGCCTCGTCGAGCAAAGAGTTGGCGTGGGGGTGGGTGGTATGTGTGGCACGGCCGCAGTGGGTGTCATACATCACGCATTTTATTTTCCCGAAAAAAAAAGTGAATTTAAAAGAGAAGATGGGGAAGGGGAGGGAGGCGAAGTATGCGTGCCTAACTGAAGTAAAAATGAAAAATTCATAAAATAAAAGAAGGAAGGGTGCAAAGGCGCGTGCACACGGGAAAGGGCAAAGTGGGCTTTTAATTGGAAATTTCCTCAGCGTGAGGTCAGCGCTGTGTCAGAATTAATTTTGTACTCAAGCGATCTCAATACTATCACAGTGCGGTTTGATCGAGTTCAACTGCACTTTGACTACCAAAGGTTGCCGCTAAACACAACAAACGATTCGTTAACTGCGCACAGAGAGTAAATGAAAGGGGACTGGAATTGGAAGTTCTTTCTGCGTCAACTGCGCACGGTTGGAGGTGGAAAAAAATAGTGCGTTTGTGAGGATGACAATATAAACACTATTCCGTTGCAACAGCGGCAAGGGATCAGCGTTTGATCCAGAGAAATTACGCGTATACAACACGTACACGCGATCCACATACAGACGCGATAAAAAAAGGGGAGGGAACAACGGCGGACTGCGCGAGCAGCAGCAGGTAGAGGAGTGTGCGGATGATACGACGCACACACGACCCACTCGAACAGTATCGCAATACACCAACCCCTCCGCCTGTATTTCGTTCTGTATTTAATTAAGATAGACCCGCCTCGCGCGGCGCGGGGTAGGTAAGTGAAGAGGGGTGCGGTATGCGCCGAGGGGGAGGGGGGTGGCTGTGTTACCTCTTCCTTGCGCGTGCCCTGCTCCATCCCTGTCCCGAGCCAGCCCGCCCGCCCGACAATGGATGTGATTAGTTTCCCGAATCGTGTCCTCGCAATCCACCCCACTCCCCCTACCCCGCTCATCTCTCTCTAACCATCGATCCGGTTCGCTCGCTCGCTCGTTCTCGTTCGTCCGCGGCCCTACCACACGACACGACCGAGGGTCCTCTCTCTTCCTCTTGCTGGCGTACCCAAGAGTATTTGAGCAAACGAGTCCTGGAAGAAGTGCTGCGCGAAACGGTATAAAGAGTATCTTAAATTGTAAAGATGAGTTTATGTAAGAAAGACTCAAATAAATATAGAAAAACATTGGAGCCGAACCACCAACTGCAAACTATGTGATTTTATAATACAAAACCGAAAGAACAAATGTAGCACTCAGTTATAAAGGTGAGAAAAATTTTACACAAGTCTCTAGAACAAATATGTAGGATGACACTTTGCAGGAGGTGGCCGGTCAGTCGTTTCAGTGTAAACCGCGAGCTGCAAACTTCAAGAATAAAATGCTAAAACAAACACGCCCAGAAAAATTGTTTCTTGATTCAAGTACCTTTTCCTTGTTTCAAGTGACGCTGAGACAATACCAAATTTACTTTTGAATCAAGACGATATTTTCTTTCGAATAAGACAAAAATCTTATTCCAACGGCAATATTGCATTGTTTTAATGGTGAATTTCATCTTGTGTCAGCGTCACTTGAAACAAGAAAAATTTACTTGGATCAAGAAACAATTTTTTTTGGTGCAGCATGAAAGATTTTTAGCATTGCTGCAAATTGTTTCCATAAATAATCCCTGAAGCTGTCTGCCCCCACCTTTGGGACGACACGTCCTAAGGAGGCTGTCGCTAGACTTCTTGCAAATACGTGTCCTGCATCGGCCAAATGTCCTGCCGCAGCCTGCGCGACATGTCCTGCATGGCTGCTCGCACTTACTAAACGAGTCGGCATTCCACTCAGTCAGCCAAACTAATGACGGGACCATTCACCACGGCGTTAAAACGCGCGCGACGTCGCCATGCGTCTCTCTAGCCGGCCGCGTCAACACGGGCGTATCTCCAGCGGCGGCCAAGTCCGAGATACGGCGGTCTGCGGAGCGGACGAGAGGGGTCCCGGCCCAGCCACCTCGGCTCAGCCGGCGTCACGTCAGCCCGGGTCGAACCGCGACAAATAGGCCAGCCTAATTAATCGGCTAGCCGCTCCCCTGCGGTGAGACAGAGAGAGAGAGAGAGAGAGAGAGAGAGAGAGAGAGAGAGAGAGAGAGAGAGAGCAGAAAGAGGGAGGGAAAGAGAGAAGGGGGGCAGAGAGGCACCTTCGCTCAGATGGACGAGATCGGCCCGCTCTTTGCCTTCCCCCTCGGGGTCGTCGAGTACGATTGGTTGCCTACGCGCACGGGGTTCGCCGGCCCGCCTGCTGCGGAGAGAGCCCAGCCGGTCGCCGCCTGGAGCTCCTGGAGCGAGCTGGAGAATGGAGGGGAGGGAAGCCGCCTGGAAGGAGAGCGCGGCGGCGGCACGGTGAGTCACCAGAGGAGGCCGCTCCTGTCACAACTCCACACAACGCCTTCCCCCTTCCCCCTTCTCTTTCTCTCTCTCTAGCACACCTCTCGACTCCACACAGGCTGGATAAAATTAGCGCCCATCGCCTCACTACCGGCCGCGGACAGTCTAAAGGATATCACAAGCTTTGAGCGACGGGAGGAAGTGCGCGATGAAAACATGATCGGCCCTGCTTGCCCTGCTCAACCCCCGCCGAGGGCTGCCAATGATTCGGAGCGACACACAACAACAGCAGGACATCCGCGGCGACGGACGGGGCCGCATGGCATTGTGTGATCAACATCGCGGCCCCCTTTACTCATTTATTTATTGAGCCCTTTGCAGCCGGGCATCCCCCAGGCCTCCAGGGCCCGGCGGGCCCCGTGCTGGGGGGAGGACCCTCGGGACCCTCCAGGAGGGAGCGGCCGGGCGGCGGCAGCCGCAGGACAGGCCCGCCGCGGCCGGACCGGGGCTCGGGTTACTGGGCGTCACAACACACACACAAGCAGCTGATATACATACCGCTACTGCAAGACTTCACACGTCCACACTCACACACTCTCACTCACCACACGTACGCACCATCGCACTCACACAACTCGTACTTACAATGTTGGTGCTGCATACTGTCGGCCGCCTAACGCCTAAGAGCAGCCAATAGCAATAGAAAAAATTCGTGCATATATTTACAACTGCCAGTTCCTGTACGAATCCTATCACTTCAAACCCGTCGATCAACTGTAGAAAGACATATTCGAAAATTTACGAATTACTGAATTACACGGAAGTCGGGTCACTATTGATATGTGAAATGATAAGACTATTTAGATTTTTCAACAATCTTTATCCTCGAAACTGTAAAGACAACACTGATAAACCAAGTGTTCAACTGCTCAACAGTTGTAAGTGTGCAATCGCAAGTTCAATACTTGCAAGTGTTCAATTCAGTAGTAGTACACTTGCAAGTGTTGAACTCGGTATTTGTGCACTTGTAAGTGTGCAACTCCTCTGTTGAACACTTCCCTTACAGTAAGCGCCCGATATAGAGAAGTGTACAAAAGGAGAGTTAAACACTTACAAGTGCACACATGTTGAGTTTAACACTTGCAAGTGTACTACTACTGAATTAAACACTTGCAAGTATTGAAATTGCGGTTGGACACTTACAAGTGTTGAGCAGTTGAACACTTGGTTTATCAGTGAAACTATCGAAACAAATTTAGCTAAAGAAAGTTATTTTAGACACCGAAAGGAAAGGCACAAAGTTGAAATGTTAAATTCGATTTACGAAGGCTGGAGCAAATATAGCGGTTACCTCAGCATGGTTATTCGATTACACTTTGTTTGGAGTATGGCTTAAAATTCGAACGTTCAAATTTCGTTTCGGTATGGCGTCCTCTGAGGTCAGACACTGGTCTCGGCCTCTCCCAAAGGGTCCGCCGGCGACCAGGCTATAGGTCCGGGCCGCGGAATGGGGTCACTCAATTTGGAAGAGGCTGGGCGAGGCTCGGGTAACACGGCAGGAGGAGAGAACGTTTGTTCCGCAAAAGCGACCCCTGCAACAGGAGAACGCAGCGGCGGCAGGAACGCCGCGGAGACACTCGTTGAAAACTGAGCGGAGATTGGCCGCTTTGGAAGAACTGAATTCAGACTTACACAATTACTTAAATTATGTGAAATTTCGCTTTTCACACCGTAAGGTAAAAGCTGAAACAACCAATTTAAAACCGCCCACAACAAGGTTACAAAAATTCAATCAGCATAAGACACGATAAACAGAATTTGTGGCAAATTTTGTTTGCTGGTAGAACGGCGGTAATTGTTGCAAGATTTACCTAGGTCATAGATATTATGACTGTCTTTCATTTGGATGGATAAACGGAACTTTACAGCACCGTTGTCCCCCATTTCAGAGTAAAGGGCATTACGAGAACAGGGATCACGTATCGCAGTCAACATTACAATTCTTCAATTATTCTGCGAAAGTACTCAGCATTTCCGTCCGCAGCACCAGCCTCCCGTTTTGGACCGCTGTTCGGGATTGCATTCCGCGTTGTCCGGCGGCGACAGCGCGATGTGACCCAAGCGGAGAGCACACCGCCTGCAGCTGCACTGCACAGGACGCGCCAGCTGCAGCGGGGCGTTGCAGCTGCAGAGGAGATCCGCCCCGCGGCCGACGCCTCGCCGAACGCCCTGCGTGGCGCGCCGCGTCGGACGATAGGATGTCAATCCGATGTAATTTCAGCAAGTAGCGGAAGGAGAAGGTGTCCGCTCACCGCCGAGCGAAAGCTGCTACCGCCATCCGCCCGGCCAGAGGAGACGGAGAAAATTGCGCACATTAAAGAAAAGTACCACCTCCCCCTGGCCAAAATCCCATATTTAAAATCCCCTTGCGCAAACAAATGGCACATGAAGTTCATAAACTCGGGACAGGTGACGCAGTAGAACCCCCTATTCGAGACGTTAGCCGCGTCTCTGCAAGCGATTTGCCATTCACGGCGGTCCTGCAAATTATGACTCATTTCTGCCTCTCTCATTCTTAGGGGTTATCGTTTAACACGGCTCGACGTAAGCCCAAGCAGAAATCGTGGTTTATAAGGTTCTAACCCAAGGAAACACGTACGACACTCTAAGGAATGTTAGAAACAGAATAATACGAAATATCAAAATAAATCGTTTTCTAGCCGTTGTAGCGTTAAAGAACTGCACGACATTAATTTGATTAAAAGAGCTGTTGCACAGCACCGCACCGCAGGGCTGTCATCCGTTCATAACGGTTTAGTGAGCAAAATAGTCGTTTCGAGCCTACAGCATGAGGGTGAAGATTAACAGCTGCACTCATAGACGCGAAATGTGATCACCCGTCACCAGCAACACCTACGGTCCCCTCACCCGGCACCCCTAGCCTGCTGGTTGACTTGTCAATCACGCCACGATGAAATCCGAGACCCCGTCTCTGCCACACTCCAGCTAGACTCGTCATCATCTCGGACGCGGCGCGAGGCTCCAGATGGATATGAGCGACCCTACCGAGGCGCAACGAGAATGATAAAAGTGGCCATAACCTACGCAAGTTCTAGGCAGCTGAGACCGGTGCAGCCTAGTTCTATACGAACATTTAAAATAACTTTTTAATAATTGTATTCTTTGGAGACAGTTACCTAGGGAATATTTGGATAACATTCCTGGGCGACCTTTGTTGGACTCAGTGTCAAAACGTTGTAGGTATTTCTTTGGCTAGACCTAGGGGAAAAATCATTCGAGTACTAACTTGCACACCGTGGCCATTAGTAATCAGCGTACTAGTAAAGCGTAACAATGACGTATTAACTGTAGCAGCATCAGCATAGCACCAATGTACACTGAATTGTATCATGAAACTGCAAAATTGGTCCAGGTTGATTTATCTTTTCGTAGCTGTATTCTGTAGAGGAAAACATCACTTGTTTTGTTTCAAGGGTCGGTTGTCCCAAAGAGAGAGAGAGAGAGACATGACCAATGACCATCACGTTTCTTTCCCGTCAGCGCGCAAAGGCTTCCCGCGTCAAGTGTAGTACATGTCGGTGTCGCGAGGGCCGAGCCGGGGCCGGGCGGGCGGGCCACCTCCTCATTGGGCGGCTAAGGTGTTAGAGGGAGTGTGAAAACTTGCCGCGGGCAATGCTGCGTGTGGAGATGAGAGGGAGAGAGGAAAGGGGGGAGGGCGGGGTAAAGGGGGCGCGAATAAGAGAGCAAGAGAAGAGGAGGAGGGGGGAGGGAAGGAGGTGGCGGCTGATGAAGAGAGGCATTGCGGAAGTCGACGTACTCAAGAGCAGTGGGGGGGAAGGGGAGGGGCGGGGGGAGTGAAGGAGTAAACGGAAGGGGGAGGGGGTGGGAGGACGTTATGCACACATGCGAGTGCAGCGTGGAGAGGCTCCCGGCGACCAATCAGAAGCCAGCGGCGGGCGGCCATTGAATTCTGCGCCTATGCAGCTCGCACGGAGAGGACAACAAGAGCAAGAGAGGAAAGGGGTGAAATAGGAGGAGGGAGAGGGAGAAAGTGAGACAGGGGGAAAGGCGGGAAGGAAAGAATAAAAAGAAAACGCGATGCAGTAGAGGGCGAGGGGCAAGTGGCGCGGCTGGGGGGAAGCTGGTGACAGCAGCAGAGGGTGCAGGTGCATGGATGCACTGGGGAAGGTGCACTGTGTGCGGCCGGCACCGCCACGTCCCCTTCCCTCGACGCCCCCACACCCAGGACGTAGACAGTACGCACAGAAGCTCGCGCAACCCCGCTTGAAAATATGTTTTTGTGCGAACACAAAAACGTTTTTGCGGAACGTAACCCTAAGTATTTTCACGATAAAGTTAGTTTTTGGCTAATAATGACCACGTTTTAACCAAGGGAACGTTTTCTATTTTCCTTGTGACAAACAAAGATAGAACATCCTAAACACGTTCAGTCGTTTAGTGCATCTTGGGGGATGGAAAAAAACAGCAAAGAGTGCCCACAACGTATTTGAAACTGAAACAAACATAATTTTGAAGAGTATTTTCGAAAATACAGCTACTTTGCTTTTAACTACTCTTTCTTCTGTCCTTCAACACTTCCAAGTGCTGTAGCTACGTGCCATTGTATCTGCAGAACCGTGACCGTGAAGAGTATTTCACAATATTAACATCTTCTTCATTAATGTTACAAACCTATGTAAGTATGTTTTTTATTCTAATTTTTTGCTGCGGCGACACTGTAAGAGCCTTGGCTCGAGAGGCGTCTGAATTCAAATCGATATGAGTCACTCTGTGAGGCGGTATACGGCGGCTAACCTCGCCTCGAGCTCCGATGCATTCGCGATTAACTTCATTTGGAACTCATATAACCCTTTACATCGAGGCGTGACCTTGAGACCCCGGAAGAGTAATCCTGATGAGCTTAGTGCAAGCCTTCACAGTTCAGAACCGCAGGTAAAACTAAAATTGAGGAAACCTAGTCTTTAACTGCACACAGCCACGCATTTGGGTTTATTGCTGCGATTTAATCCTACACAAAATCGATTATCGATTTTATTTCATCCCTATACTAAGCAGAAACTAGGCTAGAATAAAACATACTTCTTAAAAAACGATTTACAGTCTATATACGTTTTTCGTTTTATTTCTAGAAGTTGAAGAAGCGTTACGGTGTGTCGCGGTACACTGCAGCAGCACGCGCGACCCACATCCATCTTCTAGACCACCGGCCACTCCAGTCTCGTCTCTTCTTTTTTTAATTTTTTTCTAACCTCGCCTAGCCTAGACTAGGTCGGGGCAAGCGGTGTCGCCTATATGAGCACCCAGTAATTAAAAATGTGCGCGCCTGCCTTGGGTGAAACGAGACGACCTGCCGTGAGTACTCGAACTACCTCGCTCAAACTACTTGGTCACTTTCAAGCCGGCAGAATTAAACATTAAAAAGTAAGTGCGACGTTCAGTTTTTTAAAGTCAGCATTAAGAGATTGGTAACACTACTAACGGTCCGAGAAAGAGATGAAGAACTCAGATGTCCGTCGGTCTGGACGCGTTCACACCTCCCACACCTCTGACCTCTCTCTCCCACTCACTCCTCCCAATCACAACATCGTGACAGAGCCGCCTAATGGCACAGAGAGAGGGCGGCTCTTCTCACGGTCAGCACCGCGCCCCGCCACGGCACAAATCAATCACACAATGCGGGCCAATTTTCAAAAATAAAATATTATTTATCGAGCGAAGGAGGAGGAGGAGTTTGAGGGAACGGAACGAGATTCGATCGTGAGATGTCCGACACCGCTGCACTGCGCAACGCCCGGCCGCCCCACCCGGCGCGGTGCACGCAAGCTGGGAACATCTTCACAATCGATATGATTATTCCTAATAAGCGTCGTGTTCGGGGCGCTCCGCTCGCGCGTGCCAGCCGGTCACTGACCACCACGACCCAGCCCGTCAGGCCCGCCAGCGAGGGGAGGTCGCAACCCGGATTACAAGATTGCAACCAATTACACCCTCATGTATCTGCAACTGATCCCATTTTCTATTGGCTGATTGAACTCATGATAAGGTTGTCTAAACTGAGGACATAAGAGCAGAATTTGAAAGTTTTCTAAAAATTTGATGCTGTCATTTGATTTTACAGATACTCCTACGTTACCGTGACCCGCGCCCCACGCTATAGAAGTTTGAAGCTCCCGTTTCCACGCTACTCACACAACTCCCATGTACATCCAATCCGGTACTAAGCGAGGCGGGACTCACCTGCAAAAAAAGAAAAACAGCAAAAGTTAGAAAAGGCTCACACTATAGGACAGGTCCAAGGCCCACTGAAACAAAATGCGATGAGCTGTCGAACTACTCAACCTCAGCCATGGCATCACTTTAAATTTATTTCTAACATACAAAAATGTCTTTTTTTTAAAGGAAAAGAAAAAACTCGAGAAAACTTTTAGGAAATCCTTGCTTTGAGGAATGCTCATTAGGTTTCGAGGAAGTCTCCTAAAACAATGTGGCATTTCCCTTAGTTTCTGAGGTGGTTTCTCAAAATCTGAGGCGAGATCTGAGGAGTTTTCCTCAAATATGGAGGGTCCTCAAAGTATTCCCTTTTTCCTCAAAAAATGAGCCATTGTTTTCACAGTGAGGAAGAACCTTAAATAATGTTGATCCTATTCAAAATTGTGCCTTAATGTAGGCATTTGATTGAGGTTTTGGCGAGTCAAAGTGCAGTCAGGGGTGCAAAAACTAACGAATGTAGGTTTTGTCAATACTGTGTGGGCTCATGTTGTGGATGCTGTAAGGATGCTACGACCGCGGTTCTTTTGAAAGCAAAGCATCCCACGAGCAGACATGTAGTGACCCTACTTTTCAGCGATTTGCTTTCGAGGCGTTCTGTCAATACGCCGGGGAACGGAGCGTCCCAGCGGGACGGGAGACCTCGCCCGGGGCGAGCGCGCAAGTCTGTTAATTTCCAACAGTTGAAGCTGAGCTGTGTGTAATTGTACCGGCCGGGAGCGGCGGGAGGGGAAAAGAGTTCTGCTGCTGATGGCCGCGCCGGCCGCGCACGGTAGCAGACGAGCATGGCCGCCCGGGCGGCGCGGCGTTCACACAAACACTCACGCATTCTCTGCTGGCTGCAAACATGGACGCATCCCGACGCATCCCCATCCGCTTCCTCCTTTTCGATGAAATAATAATTCAGTCAAGTATATGCGCCGGATGCGACAGCGACAGATTACCGCAAGGGGTAAATAACTCCTGAACGGGGCGTACAAATTTCGTTAATTGAATTTGAATTGGACTGAGTTGGCTGAATTGTTTTCTTGCGATTTTATTTTACTGAATCGACTTCAATTGAACGTAAATTAGTTCGAATTGGACTGGAGTGATTGAATAGATTTTGAATTGCTTTGAATTATTTTTGAATTAAATTGAATTGGTTTGCATTAGTTTGAATGGCAGGGGGCTTATTTATTACAAGAAAAAAATGTCAACCGAGGAGCAATTATTGCTAGTGCGCAGCAAGAGCAGAAGTAGTCAACAAACCATAGGCACCCAATGAGACACCATAAAGCTAAAGCAGCAATGACGAGAGAAAGCATTTGCGGGAAATATGGAATATATCTCATCATAGTTGCGACGGGTTTTCAAACCCGACATTAAAAAAAAAAAATGCACGCGCTGCCCCGAGACGCGACGCCGCGGCAGTTTTGATTCGAAATTGTCTTGCGCGCGTCTTCTCCTTTTCTCTTCTTTTGCAAACTACTCAGCGGGGGAGTCGTAATGCGGCGCGCATGCAGATTGCAAGTGCGACGTTATTTCCCCACACGTCGCGCGGGGAAATGGAAATACTGGGAGGATAGA
>NW_026267232.1:37004-39276 GCF_000697945.3 Frankliniella occidentalis
CCCATCCGCCACAGACCCACAACACACCACCACCACCTCTGTGCGCCTCATTATCCTTTCATATTAGAACGGAATCCGGCGGGGTGAAAGGTTAGCACACTTAGCGCCGACTAATGCGCTGCCGGGCCGCGTCCATAGACCACTGCCTAGTGCTGCTGGGAGTGTCAAACGGGACCGCAGGCGCCAAACACCTGGGGCTTACGTTCCTACGGCTACACTTCTAAATAAAGGGCCAGCCATGCAGCACAAAGTTTCTAAATTTCAGCGCTTATTCTGTAGTGCAGAATGTAACAAATTTAGGTAGATCTTGTATGTCTATTTGATACGATTTCAAAATAAAAATGGAAAAAGCTTTTAGCACAGAGCTCAACGTGTGTACATGGCCATGTATGCAGTATTTGCTGCATACATGGTCATGTACACACTATTTTCTGCATACCTGATCATGTGCGCAGTATTTGCTGCATACATGTAGGTATTCAGCAAATAACACATACATGTACACACTTGGGTTTCCAGAGTAAAAGGCAAATTGTTTAGCATCACATAACAGCTAAATTCTTTGCAACCACTGGAAAAACTAACGACATATATGTCACGTTTCTCGATGCATTCTCCAGGGGAACGTGGACTGATGCGCTGATCCTTGTGAAAGCATCAATAAACGTTCTCTCCTGAGAGCTAGAGCATGAAAACATGCGGCACACTACATACTTGTTTTGTTTCCAGAGACTCTACGACGAAATTTCACATCAAAGTTTTTAACAGTGTAGCTGTAAAGCGCGTAGGGCACTATTTTCATGCGTTCTTCTTTTCTACAAGACGAAGATGCAACGCAACGCGGCCGGCACGCCCCTCGGTGTATGGGATCACGCGCCACGCCACGCCCAAGCATGGCATATATGCGACACGTTACGCAGGAGGTGACATCTTATTTACTGCAGTTTGATTTATCGCAGGGAGCGGAGGATGAGGGAGGGGCGTCTAGGACGGGATGGGACGGGCGCGGCGAGCGGATGGGATGCAGAGAATATGGCAGTGGTGATGGTGACTTATCCGGCGTGTCGGGGACCCTGATAACGCTCACGCGTTTCCCGTTGGGCCATTCCTACAATGATGAATTAATTATCCTTTGACGTGTTGTCTTTAAAAGGCGTTTTTCCTCTCATCTGTGAGGGGTGAAAACAGGTGCAAGCAAAGAAAACGAGGCGGGTAGTTATTTTATTTTCACAGTGCACACCCACGCACATAGCATCGCACAGCATTGCTGCACGGCGTGTCGCTTCCAACCTACAATTAAGCTATCAACCGAGTTCCTCCCCGTCTGAGTACGTGTGTGTGTGTGTGCTCGTGCGTTGGTGTGTGAGTGTGTGCGCTCTGCCTGGCCATTGTGGGCATTCACACCTCTTTTCCTTGCTCGCCCTTCGCTTCTTTGTCTCACCGTTCCTCTTCGCTCTTTCTTTTTCTCTTGGTGTTCTGCCTGAACTCCCCCCCCCCATCCCATTTTTTGTCATCCGTGTTACTCCCCCATTCTTCCCCTTTCACCAACCCCTAGCCGCCTTTACCCATCGACGGCTGTCCTCGCAGATCCCAGACTGAGAGCGGCACACGCGTATCGGAATGTAGGCTCAAATGGAGCGAGCTGCGAGCTGACGACAGCAAGACTAGAGACGCAACCCATTGCCTTTAAATCGATTTAAGAATTGTAATACGCCTATAATATGCCAAAAAGATTAAAAATGTTGATCTTTATGAACTCATTTTCTCCAATAAAAGAAAGGTTAAAAATTGTTAACTACAAAATGGACCAATGTTCAGGGAAATAAAGAGATCATGAACGATTGTTTTGCGTGTTGCGAGTTGTTGTGGGAAATGGGGGAATAATGGAAATGTCCTCATCAATGGAAATTTTTGTTCCAATGAACATGAGAATTGTCACAAAATCAACGGAAAATCCCTCTCTGATTGTAAACCACCAAACTGCGAAGTGGTTAATAGACTTAAATATTTAAATGTAAAAAACTATCTACATACTTGAACAATGAAAGTTTTCAAGCTAGTGCTCAATAACTCAACTGTTGACTTCTTGCAGATTGAACTGAAAATTAAGTCTGTATCGGTATTGAACGCTTCGTTTACAACTGCTGAAGTCAACACACATAAAAACTATTTTGAGCGAATGAACACTGGTAAAACAAGTGCTTAATTTTGAACGTCAATTGACGTTTAAGTTCAAGTGTGCATTTTCTCGACACTTTGTGGTGTCTAACTA
>NW_026267232.1:39549-40671 GCF_000697945.3 Frankliniella occidentalis
GAGGGGAATTGAAGGAAATATGAATAACACATTAAAGAGTTGAGGGCGTTAAGCGCACGGGGACTCGTCAATAAAAGGTCGGTAAATCACAGGCCTGCTCCGCGGGCGGGCGCGTCCGAACCTGCCCCGCTGCCGCCGCCGTCTTCCTTTCACACCCCTTGGGCCGCCGGGACATGGCGAGGGGTCACTTCGGACGCGGTGGGGATTGCGCACGTTGCGCCACTCGCTTTTGGACGAGATGCGCGCGCGCCGCGCTGGCGGAAAATTCAAAGGGCCGGGCTTTTTTTATTTTTATTTTCTTTATTCTAAAGATGGGCGGGTTCAAGGCCGTCTTCGTAAAGTTAAAGATAAAACAACAAAAAATAAGGAGAGGGCAAGACGGTCGATGACTCCTGACAGGGTAACGAGGGGCATATCTGCACAATTCACGGGCCGGCGGCAGAGTATAATTACACGGGCTGAGCGTTGGGGTCCGGGGGCGGGGGAAGAGCCGTGGAGGAGGATATCGACAGCTCAGTCAGAGTGCAACTGTCAAGCGCAGCGCAACGCGTCACGCATGTCGTACAGTATAGGTGAGGTCTAACAGGTCGAAATATGAAAAATCCTTTGTTAAATATTTTCGAGGAAAATGCGCAGAAATGAGTAGTATGAAAAACCTCACTCTCAAAGTTCGCAAACGGGGACTTGAACGCAAGGCGCGCTGCTGCATTCCAGCTCGTGAGGAGAGCATCAAAACCAAGCACCCGGTCCGGTTGGACAGCCGTATCATACTTCGCAACGAAAGAGACAGAGAGAGAGAGAGAGAGGGGGGGGGGATAGAGGACGGGGCGAATGTAAAGTGGGATAAGGCAGGAGGAGATGCTCGTGCAGGGAGACTATAGCTGGTGGATGGTCCGAATCACAAAAGATAAACCATTCCGAAAAAGGGGTCAGACAGTTCGTGACGACCTACACCAAAACGGAGGTGTGGGGTGGGCGCCGCGCGGCCCACGGGGCACGACGAGAAGAACCAGTAATTACAGCACTATTTGTTTTGTCAATATATGGGACAGTATCTGGGCCATCTAGGCTTCGCGTGGTGGAAGGGTAAGAACAAAGAAAGGAGTGGAAAAGGGGGAGGCG
>NW_026267232.1:49591-52747 GCF_000697945.3 Frankliniella occidentalis
GGGAGGGTGGGTTGGAGCAGGCGTGCGTGAAAGTCTTGGGCGAGCGGGAGCAAGAGAGCGGGGAGAGGGAGAGCAAAGGCCCTACCTCCTGACCACAAAGCACCCCACCCGACAACACACGCCACCAAACACAAATAAAACAGGGCGACATCTGCTTCCGTCCACCATACTCTACTGCCACCGGGCGCGCGGGCCGCGTCGCGTCCATCCAGATGAAGGAAAAAAAAATAGAGATTAAAAAACGCGTCCCTTTTCAACAGTGTATGGCGCCAGGTAGGGCGCAGCCGCGTCACGTGTTTATTTTGTCCTGATAAATAGCCGCGGCGTGACAATGCCGCCTAACTAGTGTCGCCGGTCGGCTCCGGCGCGGCTCCGGCGCGGCTGCACGGCTCCGGTGGCTCCGGGAGGACCGCTGCTCTTCCGGCCGAGACGCCACGACACAGTCGGCGCGTCATAACTCAGGGCCGCGATGGGATCATCCGCGTCGTGACGCGGCCATCACCGGAAGCAGCTGATACGGGCCGAGACTTGCATTTTAAAGGCAAAAATCGTCATTAAAGTTAGACAGGCCCGGCCCGATACACACACACACACCTCTTAATTTTTTTCTCCCCGCCTTGAGTGTTGCTGCTCCCCCCGGTCTAGCGCGCTTGCCGCTAGCTTGTCGCGCCCGGTGTGTATTTCTCACGCGGATAACTAACTCCTTCTCTCGGCCCGGCTGCCGCAGCAGAGACGGAGAAATTAACAAGATAAGAGCGAACACATCCCTCAGCGACCCGTCTAGACATCATTCCTGCGCTAGCCCCGTTGGACCCCGCTCAAGAGTGTAACAACCAGAAAGACCAACTTATGCCGCCAAACTTCTTTTTTTACTCGTCCTTATTTTAGCACATAGCTTACGTTCTTAAGAACAATAAATGGATTGTTCAGAAAGTTCATCCGTTTTTTACATTTTTTTAATATAGATCATTCGGCAAACCACAAGGGCTCGGCGCCTGCGAAACTCAGGGTCGGCAACCCCGCAGTGCACGCGTGCATTATGGGCAAGCTGTTGCCTACCCAGAAGGCGCTAGGAGACCTTGCATTGGCTGAACTTTTCAATCTCTTAACGGCTTAGTCTGAATGATCCCAAACATAATAAGGTCGATAATTTAATTTAAACATCGAGTTTATTCCTTAGCACAAAATTAGTTTTACGTTACGTCTCCCTTCTTTGGTTTTGTTTGGTTTTTCATTTTCAGTTTGAATCAAGGTTTATAAATTGTCAACAGTACTTTAGTCCAACCCCAACCATACCCGAAACATTACTCCGAAAAAGTACATCGAAATATCGGCCGTGCCATCTCCCGTCCCCCAACGTCCCGCAAAACAAACGCGCGGGGACGGATGAGGGGCGGAAAGTGGGAGGAAGGGGAAGGGCCGACGGCCAGCAGCATCAGGAATCCATGTCGGAATGTCACAACAGCGGAAGGGGTGGTGAGGTGGGGGTGAGCGAGTGAATGGCATCCGGGACGGAGAAATTCGAAACTGTCCTGCGCTACCGTGGGGCTGCGGAGCGGCGCCACCGGCGAGTCTCCGCGTCCGCGCCCACCCCCCGCGCAACCTGGTGGTCTCTGTGGCATGGGCGCCGTCTGAGACCACCCCTTAAACGCGCGGCTCCAGAAAAATGCATAAAGAAGAATGGAAAAGAGAGTAAATGCCAAAATAACCCTTAAATGATTTATTTTAGGAGAGGAGGGTGGGCGTTCATTAAAGGTCGAGACGGAAATTTATAGTAAATCCAGATAATAACGTTTTGGCTTCAAGGAAGTTGGGTGGCTGCAGGTGTAGCATAAGCATAACCCTGTTGAAAGTTGACGATAAACACCGCAGATCGACAAGGACCTGGGAGCTTTTGCAAACAGTACCAAGAGGGGGTGGGGCAGCCGCAGAGACACTCGTGGCCCGCACCGCGAGCTCCGCACACATCGCTAAGGAGGCCCACGGCCGCCAGTCCCATATGCGACATTCTGCCGCGACGCGACTGACTGTTGCCGCTGAGGGAACCGGTTGCAATAATGAAGAGACCACCCAACAGAGCGCGCCCGCCTAGCACCGTGACGTCACCGCCGCGGCCGTGAACAACAGCACCACCGCGAGCGCGAGGAGCGGCGCGCAGCCTTTCACCCCTGCGCTATTGTTCGCCGCCACCTTGTCGGCTTGTGCACGACAGACAGCGGCCGGCCGGCCGGGGGATCCGTGCCCACCGGGCGCCGCCCGTGACGAGGAGTGCTGCAGCACACAGCCGCCGACAATCGACCAATCAGGCCTCGATCACGTTCCGAACGGCGACGCGCGTGCGTTGCCGCGTTATGAGCGGCCGCGCGCGGCAAACCACGCGGAACGGACAACAATAAAAACAACGACGACAGAAATTGTTGAACGGGTTGAACGGATGCGCGCGCTGCGGGGCGCCGCCGCCGCGCATTGTCCGACACGGCGGCGACGGCGATGACGATCTCGAAATGCAGCGCAGGCTTTTAATCACTCATTCTTCCCTCCCACACGAAGGGCCGCCGCGCCCGGCCGCCGCGGACGCGCGGGGCGGTATGTGTGCGGCGATCAGCGACCCATCCATCAGGGGCCCGGCGTCATTAAGATCGCGGTCCGCGATACCGACACCTACACACCTACGTGCGCACCTCGCACGCACACACGCACGCACACACACACACAAACGCACGCACGGGAGTGAACCGTTTCGCGCCCCGCTGGCCGCGCCACCGCAGCAGCTCTGCAGCAGCGGCACGCCGCCGCGGCCCCACACCGCACGCACCCAAATGAAGACGACGAGGCACACACTCACACACACACGTGAGGGGCACACGCGGCCGGAAAACCAAGGAAAGGGGAGTATCACATTTCCTCCAGGCGCCGCTGTTGCTCGTCGCGGGGCCCGCAGGCGGCCCGTGACGGCGGCATGTCCCGGTTCAGCCGGTCCTCCTGGAGTGGCGTGAGCTTGCAGCAGGAATGGGGGGGCTGCTGCTCGCACTGCTTGTGCTTGTGGAACAGAACGTGTGCAAGAGGTTACCTTAAGAAAAAAAATTGTTTTAAAAAATTTACTGAAGAATTGGGTAGAGCATTTTATCACTGAAAATTGTAATCGTAATGTATGAG
>NW_026267232.1:52797-55863 GCF_000697945.3 Frankliniella occidentalis
GGGGGGGGGCAAGGAAGACTCGTGAAGCAGCTGGTCAGCGATGGGGATGCAGCGCGCCCGCACCACCTGTATCGCACCTGCCCTCACAGACACACACACACACACACACACGCGTGCGAGAGAGGGTGGCACACGCTAGGCACACGACTAGAACGAGAAGAAGCACCATACGGCAACCAAAGGCATTTTAACGGGGAACATAAAAAAGCGCCCCAAAATGGCCCAGTCCTATTTGTTGGCTGAGCGATAAGGGACAGGGGCCGAGCGAGCAGCAGCGGCACGGCGGGGACCGGCAGTCCACAAGCCGTGACGGCGGACGCTTTCGATTCCTCGATTTATAGCCGATTCAAAATAACATTTCCTTACCGAGAGCGTGACTCGATAGCAATCCATACGGCACGTCGACACACAGACACAAACACACACACACACACACACACACAGTCGCACACAAACGGCCTTCGTACACACAGAACATTCTATGCACACGGAAGCCGTGGTAATTGGGGCATGAAACGTTACAAGACGGCGGCAGAAAGTTGGACAGGCAGACTCAAATTTAAGCCCAGGAATAACAAGCCATATAAATGCATCCCTGTCGTGCACGCGTGCACAGCCTTCTTCGCGAATGTGGTTGCACCAACACAAAAGCGTTCTCTAACCCGCTATAATAACATTTTAAAAGGGAAAAAACGACTTGATTCTCTTTTACACTTTTTACCCCTACCACCCAGTGCCGTGAAGGAGAGGTGAGAGGCCGTGAGGACTATTGCAATGGATACATAAACTCTCTCCCGGGGGCATCCGAGGCAATAATAATAATAATGGCCGTTGGAATAATGGTGACTCACAAGCTGCAGTTTCGCCAGTACCTCTTCTTATTTCAAATTTGCAAGTTCAAACCATTGGAAACCTTTGCAGAGCCTTTTAGGAGAACTTTTATACTTGTCATCCTATTTGAACCAGCGCTCTAAGCCCCGGATAGATCAAGTTATGTTATGCGTTCACTGACTCAAAAGAGGTAAAATTCTTTGGGTAATTCGCACTTGGGTGAGGGTTGGGATCCACATACATATTTTGATAAAACTCGATTTTGTTTTTAAATGAATAACTTTAAAAACTAGAGCAGTAGTATGTTTTAAAAGTAACGGAACAGTTCATTTTTTCCCCTATTGCTGGTGGCCCAACTCGCTTGGCTCGGGGCCCAGCCCGGCCGGCGGCCTCGCGGGGTCGCGCACGTGAGGTCACGCCTAAGCGACGGCCGCCATCGGTCACCTCATCCTCGCGGTGCATGCCATCGCGCCAGCGCCGCTTTCTGCGCGGGAATTTGTCAACGGGGATCAAGCAGTCCTCACGGATAAATTACGATACTCCGAGCACGCATATACACATCAAACAAGAGACGTGTGCAAGCACAAAGTTTGCAAAGTCTAAACTATAGTGATGGTTTCAGTAGTTGTCGGTAGCTATCTTTATGTGCCCACTACTGCCAACTGCTTGCGACGGCCCGTGGGGATCGACCTTGAATAGCGCCATGAAGGGGGGCAACGGGGACAGAGGGGCGGTAGGAGAGGAGATGGGAGGCAAGAGGAGGGCGGTAGGAGGGAGGGTGGGACTCTACGGATGTCATTGAAATGCAACGGGCTGTGAGAGGTAGATAAGAGGCGACAAAGAGAGGGACTATCGGAGAGAGGGTTGAGGGGGGGGGGGCAGAGGGACGTGGAGCGCGCAAGGGGCGCAGGACTCTGTGCTTAGAAATCAGAGCGGCCCAACCCAAATGCGCAACCAGCAAAGCTTCGTGGGAGTGAAAAAGAAAAAAAGGAACAAAACTAGGTTTCGACTGCTAGAGGCACCCAGCCCTTTCCCTGTCCAATTTCCCAGATGGATTTCGGCAGATGGTGGCACGTCCTTCCTATATACTCCCCCTTTTTATACACAAACACACACAGGCGTGCGCGCGCACGTGTCCACACTCACACACACACACACACACGTGTGCTCGAGTTGTGAAGAGACCACAGGCCTAGCGGGCCTTGCTCTAACATCAAGGTGACCGCATGGCCTGGCCTGTAGGATAAAACGGCCCCCCGTGGTGGCGCCATGGCGTCAGGGGAGAGAGGCATCCTACGAACGCGAGCAGCAGTTCCGAGCAATTATTCAGGTACGTCCGTTCATTTGCCAAAAACGCGGCCTCAGCCAGGGGGAAGCTGGTGGCCCACCCTGGAGTTGCGCAGCAGAAGATCGTCAAAATAAAAACATCTGGTGCATGGTCATGGTGGGTTTGGCGTCCGTAGTCGGCGGTGGACGTGGTGGTGTATTCTTCCCGAGAAGACCGCGGCATGAGAGGAGCAAGCAAAAGCAACCGTCGGCTTCTAAGGCCGGCACGTGTGGCGAGCCAGAAACTGTTTAGTGATCGCCTCAGTAGCAGCTGCATGGCTCACCGGCCAAACAAACCAGCAGCGGGCTCCAAACGTAGCCAGCGGCCCGTGAGGGACCGTTTTGTGACACGATGGGTCAAGATCGTGCCAGCGTGTGTGTTTGTGTGTTTAATACCAAAAGTAAAGAGAGGCACACGTAAAAGGAGAAATGACGATTATGTGACTCAAGCTTTTCAAGGTAATAATGCCGATTAAATTTTCAAATTTTGAAAATTCAGCACACTTTGATGCTATAACTCTCATACTCATACTGCCTTGTAAGCCAAATTGAAACAAAAATATTTTTCACGGAAATTGAAGCTATAAAATTTCAAATTTAACAGTTTAGCTTTGATATATTTTTTAACGTTTAAGTTCGATACTCCAGAGTACATCTAGAGTATTGCTAAAATCCTGGTTTGTTTTGCCCACGAGCGCGATTGCGGCCCTGCTTTCGTTTGCATGCATTGCGACCAATATCTTAACGATGGTGTCCCTTTTGAGGGTGTGAAGAACATCCATGGCACGGCAGCCCGGGTGAAAAAACATTAACAATAAGTTTGTATACAGAGGTATACAAGTAATTGTATAAAGCTGTATAAAGGTAATTGTATTACATTTGGTAAAACTGTATTACTTTGTCAGTATA
>NW_026267232.1:67403-72407 GCF_000697945.3 Frankliniella occidentalis
TTGGTGTGCAAATATTGCACACTTGTTTTACCAGTGAAAGAGTGTACGAGTGGGAGCGAGTGAGAAGACCTCAACCCCTCAACCCCAACGCATAGCGTGTAACTTGCATTTCCGCAAATTAAAAGGACGTAAAAACACGCGAGTCGCGATTAAGTCGGTACGTGTATACGTACGACGAAGGAATCTGCAACATTGCAAAGCGCGACCGACGCCTTCTTCGTTTTAAGTCACACGCAGCACAATTTCGCACGACGACGCGACAAAATGCCGCGAATACTTCGCCTGATCGCCTCTGATGGCGTTATCGGGCCGGCTTGCAGCACCTCCGTCGCCTTGGTACACTGCATCAAACAAATGCAGTGGTCTAATAGGGTACTCCATTTATTGCCTATACTCGAAAGGTTCCCATTGACTCTAAAATACTACGTTTACTAAAATTTGAAAGAACTATGCGATGATACGCAATTATTAGAGACCTTCATAGATGACAGCAGGTGTACTCACCTGAACACTGACCGAGCAGAGAGCAGCGTTAGACCAGATTTTTCCCTGTCGTCGTCCCTCGTTAGTCAGGGCTCCTTATCGCCCCAGCAGGTGTCTCAAGAAACAAATACGATCGATACCCGCGAGATGATCAAATCCCCGGCGGCGGGTACAAATTCACCTTCGAATGATAATTGAGACACCCTCGGGTATCCGACCGCCCATCGAACAGCGACGCGGCGGGCCCGTCCCAAACACAAGCTGCGTGCAGGTGCGCACTCGGCAAACGTAATTCCCTTTGAAAAATATTTCCTTTTAATTAGGAATTGACAAATAAATCTCGAGTACACTTGAACATTCGACAGAAAATAACGCAAACATCTAGAAATGGTGGAAATAATAACCCGCCACAGGTCTGGTCGCCATCACCATCGACTGAGGCCGCCGTGCCGCAGCGGCGCTACTGTTTAATTTGCAGCCGAGAAAAGTATTTCCGACAGTGCAACGGCTCGTTCCTTTTTCTAAAATAATGAGGAGATAACAGGCCAGCGCGCTGGCGGCGGCGGCGGGGGCAGCGCGCCGACATGTTGGAGCAGCGCGGAGCGCCCCGCAGAAAAATTGCCTTCCCAGTCACCGAGTGTGCGCGCTTCACTCCTCACGTGATTTGATAATAAGGCGAAAACAAGCTTGTTTGGTGCGGCCGCTGCTGCGTCTATGAAATTAATGCGGCGGGAATCACACTTAACGCTACTGCTCTGCTACACTGTCAGACATTCGCACTCGTACTTCTTCAATCGAAGCAAAATTGCAGGAACTTTTAGCGTTGAAACTGCGTTCTTTAACACGTGGCTTTGAACTTTGGCCCCCTCTGATTTATAACTAGAGAATACTCAATTTTATTGTTTGCGAACTGCACATGATGTACAAAAATCATGTACTTTGCAGATCATACAAGTCAAATCGACATATTAAAAAAGAAAAAAAAAACTTTTGAGAAGGCTAATCTCTGGTTACACTGTAAAAATTAGTTGTTAAAAAACAGCTCAGTTGTTGACCAACAGCTCAGTTGTTCGAGAACAACAGAAGTTGTTGAAAAACAACTCCGTTTGTTGTCAATGCATTGTTGATATTGGACTATTCGGCACCATTTTGTTTTTGCTGACTTTTATTTTTACTGTTACTGGACAACTTTTCCTGTTATTTGACAACCGAAGCTGTTGTACAACAACATGAGTCAGTTAAAAACTTAACAACGAATTTGTTGTTAGGTGACAACAACTGTTTTTACACTGTATAGCCATTTTAACGAGAAACTCTGCTTTTCGGCCAAGCTAAAGAGCAGAGGCGACCAAAGTTCAAAGCCACATATTAAAAGCACAGTTTCAAAATAACCTATTTTCAGAGACCACTTTTAGTTGTTGCGTTGGGGTTGGAGATTGGAACCAAGTCGCATATGTAGACTCGTTGGAAGGGAAACCTCTAACGACATACGAAAATTTCGATACGGTGGTTGTCCTAGAAATAATGAGAATGAGAACACACACAAAAAAAAAAAAAAAAAAAAAAACAAACAAAGGACATGAGGCACATTAGTTTTTCCACTTCTTCTTGCCATTTTTGGACCCGTTATTTACACCACGGTGTGTTCATTTTTCACAGGCCTCGCAGAAGGACGCGCAAAAGTAGAGGGATACGCGGGTCGGATAGAAATAAGATTCGCTGGCGAGGAAAATCAAAACACAAAAGCCAGATAGATTCAAGGGCGGCCCCTGCGGTCTCCTGTGGTTCCCTGCGAGCCCTCCTGGCAGGAGCAGAGCAGAGCCAGTTAGGCCCCTCGGCATTATGCACCACGGCCATACCCGGTAGCACATGGTAATGCCGTGTCGGAGGGATTGAAAGGTTTGAGAGACAAGCGCACAAGCGGTATGCACAAAGACCATGTAAATCCGGGACGACGGCTTTTCAAAATTCAAACAAATTCCGCAACCTGTTGTCCCGGGGAGTAGTACACCGGCGACATGCTGACATCGGTGACATCGGTGACTGGTCGCCGACTGGCGTGGTGCGGAACGCCGACGGAAAGCCCGAGCAGCAGCAGCGCGTTCGTTCGACCAATTTAAGGGCAGCACATGTTGATGTTCATATTCCTCCCATAAATTTGCTTCAATCTCCCGCCGCTGCTCTCCAGAAGCAGCTCCCCGCAGAAACTGAAGCGAGCGAACCAAAGAGTGCGGGACAGACAGCCCCTTTGCCATATGCCTGCGAATAACAAAACAGCAAAAAGTGGAGTAAAACCGCCAAATTCTAATTCAGATCGGGTAGGATGACTTTAATGTGAACACGGGTGTTTCGAGTAAAATGAAGACTGGAGGGAGAGGTGAGCGGTGTTCTCTGCCATTACAGCCACATTTGCCGTGGCATCGCCCTCCTACTGCTGCTGCGAGCTCTTAGGAGGTGCGACGGGACACTGGAGGGGCGGCGGGGTAAGAGGCGTCATCCGCGGGGGGCGTCGGTCGGCGAGGCGTCGGCTGGGGCGTCGCGCTATTACCGTTATCCTGGACGCCATTCTGTTCATCTCCTGCGCCCCTGTGTGCTCCGCACTGAGCGCCCGGGCTATCTCGGCATCTGTGTAATACACCAGACAGGGTCACTGCCCACGCGTCACGGCTAACGCATGACGCGGTGACGCTCTGGCTGATGTGAGCAATATGCCCGACGTTTAAATCGAAAGCTGGAGCTTTTTATGCATGCCTCAATTCAGCGAATCATTTTTAAATTTCTATGAGTCTTGCATCTTGCATCACAGGGTTGGATGTAAATCCCCCCCCCCCAGTCTATTTTCTACCACCTTCTCGATTTTTCACGCACGGAAACCCACAACACACACACACACACGTACACAGTAGGCACAAGAGTTTTATGATGGCGTCTAGACGTTAGCATCCACAGAATACAGCCTGTCTGGTTGTGAGAAGAAACAGGAAAGAGCGGGCAAGGCCCACGCTTCGAAAATTGCACAGAAATTCTTCTCTTTCTCCAAACGTCGTCGGCAGCATTCTCGCATCGGTTCGAGCTGAATAACACACGGTGTGTGAGTGTGTGTGTGTGTGTGTTGCGAGAGAGAGGGAGAGAGAGAGAGTGAGATGGTTCCTTTGACCCTTTCGGCCCGGCGTCGCATCCCGATGACAGAACCACGCCGTCTGTCTGGCAATCACAGTATCGTGCGCCAATTATGGAATAAGCGCATGCACACTGCACGGTGCTGCTTTTCAAAAGCAAGAAAGTCAAGAAAGATACGATTTCATTTTATTAATTTTGTTGTTTCACAATTGAGCGCAAGCAGCAGAGCAGAGGGGGTGGATTCGAACCGACGACGACGCGGCGATCCCTATGACGACGGGGACGGACCCCGACGGACACTGCAGTTTTATTGCGGCGTAAAGCGAGGAATGTATTTACGCGCGCATATTGCACGGGGCGTGGCGTGGCGGGGCGCGGAGGGGTCAGGGGCGCGCCGCGAGCACAACAATAATAGCATCTGCAGCGACGAAAGCAGCAGCAGCAGCACCAACGGCCAGTTATCGTGCGAACCAATTCGACCACTTCCATTATTAAATATCTCACATGCCTTTCTGAATAATTTTTTTGGGGCATTTTGGTGTAAATCGGAAAATGTGGCAGGGTAAGGTGGAGTGGCTGCGTGCGGCGCGCAGTCCCAACACTGCATAATACTGGCGCGGCTGGCCGTGTGAATTATGTCCATTTTAATGGCCGCCCGACTGCATGGCCGCATGATGTTCAAAAACCTTCGCACTCCTCGACACCTTTTTTTCCCCCTGCACCGTTTTTTTCTTTCCTTTTCTTAACGTTTTGGATGGGCGCGAGAGAGGAAGAGATGATGCCTGCTATACGCGGAGCGTCAGAGCCAGAGCGTTCTTTACCAAACCCTTCACCACACAAAGATGCGCACGCCATAGACAGTAGTGTGCACTTACAGCCGCCACGAGCTTTCGCCCGATGGCCGGATGGCGACCAATCGGTACTGTCACCCGTTCCACACATGACGCGCGCATCGCGCCCCGCGGCGGCTTAGGCCCCTTACATTGTCACTGTGCGTCGCGGTTGTTGTGCAGTTTACAGCGGGTAGTGTCCTGTGCCGGCGGCGGTTGCGGCCCGACGCCACTCAGGACGCCGCCAAAGCCGCGGGGGTCATAAACGACTAGGCCAGGACGACACGGCTCCGCCGTATTTAAAAATCCCGCAGCAACTACGACGACTTTTGGCGGGAACGAATAAAATAAGCGAACCTGTTTTCCAAAACACACATCATCTACTTTCGACATATCTTTGGGTTTAAAAAACGGCAGATCTCCAAATGAAAAATAAAGCATTTAGCCCTTTGAGAAACAAATGTTCCCGCGTGGAAGGATGTGCATTATGACTGTACACTCTAAATGGGGAGGGACAATTTTTGTACCTTAGTTAGATGTGTCTTTGAGCACATCTTCATCAGATACAAAT
>NW_026267232.1:72594-73385 GCF_000697945.3 Frankliniella occidentalis
CAGCTGGACCAAGTGGACGCGTTACGTTCACGGCAGGCAAACAAAGCAAATTATGCAAAATCGCGACAAAATTGTGCTCGAGTAAACCCCGTTTTGACATATACTGAACCGTCCTCGGGTGGAACGACTTTGTTTAGTTTTTCTAAATATGGGGTAGTTATCTGTTCCAGCAATGAACTCATTCAGTGACCTTTATTTCTCTCTGTGGTGGTGACCTGAGTGCCCCATCACACATGCCGGAGGCGGTAACGCGCAGAGGAGAGAGAGGTGCTCCTGACAACCCCCCCCCCCTCTCCGTTCACCTTCCTGATGGATGTCCGCCTCCACGAGCAGCTCCTTAACCACTCTGATGAATAGCGGTAATGCAGCAGCAGTAGCAAGGAACACACTCTTTTTTTAGTGGGCGGAAAGGCGGAGAGTGTCTAGTGCAGTGATACTTTTTTTCCTGCAGCTGTCTTAAATTTCGCTGCAGGTGACACCTGAGGTCACACCACCAAGCCGCACCACCCCACGACATACGAGGACTAGCCCGTGGTCCCTCTATCCCGCTCTGCCCCCCCCCCCCCAACCTCTCCTCTCTCTCACACACGCACGCCGGATGCTGGGTCCCTACCTATACACCTTTAGGCCCCACGCTGCGAAGTCATTAGCGGCAGGACACTGCCCCCCCCCCCCCACATATCGCTCATCTCACACTTCATTTATTTGGGGTGAGGGAGGGGGAAGGGGGTGGAGTGCAGGGCATTCGTTCAGAGTGGGCGGCGAGGTGTTCTCACATACTGTCAGGGAGG
>NW_026267232.1:78730-92286 GCF_000697945.3 Frankliniella occidentalis
ATTTGGTTTAGATGTGCTCAAAGACACATCCAGCCTACGTACAAAAATTGTCCCTCGCCATTTAGTGTGTAGTTAAAACTGTAGACATCGAACTGCAGTTGCGATATACTATCTGAAACTATAGGTAAACTGTAGTCATTATGCATCTCTTAACTCTTAATTGTTCCGTAATTCCATTAATATAATGACAGCAGTCACACTGCTTTTACATTCACAATGTTGGCTGCATTGCGCTCTACAAGTTAAAACTGTAGTTACAAGTACAGTCTTAGAACAGATATTTGAGTCTTACGAATGAATTTCATTTTCGTGTTACAAACTGCGCTTAAACACAATTTTCAAGTATAAAACTGCCATACTTTTGATTTTAATACTGCTGCAATTCATCAAAGCAGTTATGTTTTCAGTTATATTTCAATCAGACTGTTGTTATCTTAGACTAAAAACCGCAAACATAGTTTACAGTTTTGAACTGTGCATATGTTGCACTTAAAATATAAGTAGACTTTATGTGACAACGTACACTCAGAACGTCTTTTTATCGACAGTACTCTCTCGTTGCTTCACCTGTGCGATGAGTTTGTCGATTCCTTGGTCGGTAGGGTTTTACGTCGCCTAGCCTAGGCGCGCCCTTCCGACGGCCTGCCTGCCTCTTAGACCTGCCAAACAACCGGTGGTTCCCCCGTATGCGTACAGCAGAAATATGTCCCTTAGCCGGATCGCTACCCAAGAACCTCACCCTAACGCCAACAAAATTTATGTTTCCCGGTTAAAAACGCTTTGCTAGAGGGGAAGCTCTGTTATTCGTGATATCGCCCAGGGAAGAGGACGTTATAATTATAAACGGGTTTATTCACGAAAAAAAAAAACGGACGAGGCTAGGGAACCCGAAACTGCCACAGTTGAATTACAGAGAAACTGTAGTTAAACTGTAGTAGGCCGACGGGCCGGGACCCTTGGCATGACACCAGGTTACTGCGGCACCAGAGCTATCGTGTCGCAGTGGCTCAGTGGTCAGCGTACCGGGCTCCCAACTCCGAAGTCCGAGGTTCAACTCCCGTCAACATCCGAGGTAAAACCAGTGTAATAACTATGAGGTAATAACTGAAATGATACAATATGAGGTAATTAACTGAATAGGAGGGAGAAAGAAAGACCCAGAGAGGGAAAAAGATATTTTTGACACTATGATTTAGAATCGTTTGACACTTAAGTTTAATTATAGTCCGAAACACAGACAACTTGTAGATCGAACTATATTTACATCTGTAGATAGAGTGCGCGAAAACTGCAGTTAAAGTGAGGAGTGTTCCAAATCTTTACACATTTTTTTTAGATTGACTGCAGTGAAACTGCAGTTGACTGTCATTTAACTATAGTTTTCTATTAAATAACTACACTTAAAGTGCATGATGCCAGATGCAGTTCGTATGCACTTTTATTGTACTTGCAAATTACATTTGTGTTTGTAAAATACCAACATTACTTCAGTACAAATACTATGCTCACACTAAGGCTCTAGCAAAAGTTCAGCTGCAGTCCACAAGTGTATTTCAAACTGTAAATCTTTCCACGCGGGTTGTAAGCCATTTTTGTGCATTTTTTAAAATTTATTTTTTGTAAGCGGGTGGCAGAGTCCTGCACGCTACAAGGCGCCGCACCTAGCGCGTCTCGCATTTCGCATTCCAATTACTCACGTGTCATGTGTCCTGCAGCGCCAAACTCGAACCCGCATCTCTATTCACGCGCGGCCGTTTACTGACAACGGCGGATAACTCCACCGGCACGTCTATTCGATACCGTGGCACGATTACATTTTGTTGCAAAAGTCGAGGTTGACAATCGGGCCCCACACTACATGTCTTTCAGAAATACTGTACGGTCCACGAATATCGTTAACGTTATTATAACACATGCACACACACAAAATTCGGGCCCGAGCATCACCAAGAAATGTAGTTGATCATAACTCTGTGTGACATGTAGAAGAAATGTAACACATTTTTTTGCAAATAAACACACACACATGCAAAACTCCCCACACTTTTATTTCACGTTCCGTCTCGCTCCTCCTCTCCTTTCATTTCGGTTCCTCCTCTCTTCCCTCATTGTTTTTTGTCGGTATGTTTTCCCCTTGGGGACACACCGCTGGTGCGATGTCCGCCACCCCGCCTTCGCTGTCCCGCCGCACCGGCCGGCCGCCCCACCAAACAGGAGCAGCCGGCTCCTTTCTGCTTCATCAAGCCCGTCATATTTGTTTAAGGCGATGTTCGGCCGCACGAACAGACCCACACGAACGCACCAACTCACTCACATACACACACACACATCACACAACACATTCGCCTGATCCGATTCAAAAGGCCGAGAGGAAAGACGCAACCTCCGTTTCGAACCCTTTGAAAATTTGAGATGTCGGCAAGTTTTCGAAACTAAGTAGTGGACTTGAAACATGTGTCAAGAAGGAAAACAAAACGCGAAAGTAGTTTTAGTGGTCAGCCTAGCAAGTGTGCAACATTGACAGTCCACACCCCCCTCCTCCCACCGCCGCCCCCGCCTCTCCCCCAAGTGATTGGTCACCTTTGCCCTCTATTCGCACTCCGTTCTGAGGCGGCAGGCCCTTCGCCGTGCGTGCCACACCATGCCACGCCACTCTAGTCATTTCCTTGCGCGAGGGCGACCCCCGCCGCGGCGGCCGTTCTGCACCTTTAGGGGAGCTGTCCATCAAGCGTGAACTTCTCTCTCACACACGGCAACACCAATACGACTGTGAATAGTGCGACATCGGCTCCATCGATCTCCATCACCCGTCACGCGGACGGGACCCGGACGGGACCCGGACGGGGACCCCGGCCGCCGCGCCTAGATTGGGCCCCGCAGCTCATCGCGCTAATTCCTCATACTCTGCGGGGCACTGGCTGCTCGCGTGCGTGCGGGTGGGCGTGGCTGTGTGAATGTGCGTGCGAGAGAGAGAGAGAGAGGGGGAGAGAGAGAGGGAGAGAGAGAGAGAGAGAGGAGAGAGAAAAAAGTATCAGAGAAGAGAGAGGGGGAGGGAAAGAGGGGGAGAGAGAGAGAGAATGGAGAGCATAGGCATAAAGGTGCAGAGAGGAGAGGCGAGGAGTGGGGGGAGGTCATGAACCTGTCTGCTGCCAATACTCCACGCCGGCGGTACCCCCCGTAATTATGGGCCGCGCACGAGAGTCACCTCCCGCTCGTACGACGGCCACACGGCGGCGGCGGCGGCACACCCGCCTTGTTTTAATTTTAACGTAGGGCCCCGTGCGTAAACATTATGCACGGGGTAGCTGAGCGAAGTGCATTGATATAACAGAAGACGTAACAAATATTGAACAAAACTACAATGAATGAGGGTCCGCCTAGTAGGTAGGCAACCGATTCTGCTCCTTGAACGTGAGAGATGGGGGGAGGGACCAGCCGGGCCTTAAACCGCGGCCTGGTCTGGTTGGGTCGCTGTATTCAGCTAGAGCTCAAATCCCTTGCCCCCCCCCCCCTCTCTCTCTCTCTAATGAGTAGTGAACTTGAGTAATTACTATGCAATAGAATAGATTTGGAAGTCCACTAGAAAAGCTTGATACTGGGAAGTCTGGTTTCTATTCATCAAAATACATGGTTGATTTGTTTTGGTAAACACACAACTGTTACAGTGACTGGATATAGAGGGGTGTGGGGGTGGGAGCTTAAATTTATGCATTCCTGAAGTTCATACAGAATATGTCTGCTACTGTCCCTTCCTATCCCCACTGCCCTCCCCCTACTCAATTTACCCTTTTCTGTAATGCCACATGATGCTCCCATTTTATTCAATTCATTTTATTTGTGAAAGGTGAAATTCTGTTAGGTTTCCTCTGGTTGAAGTGAAATTAAATACCCTAATATTTAATTTAATTTCAAAATACATTTAAACTTCTCACCTACGACAAGTATAACTTGTCGCTCTTTCATTCATTTTTATCAGATCTCTCCGCAGCATTTGAAGGATCACAAGTCGCTGAAGTATATTTAATTGAAAGTTCTATTATGTATCGTATCATAGAGTTTAATTTAAATGCTCCCATCATTTTATTGGATATCATTAAACATAATGGGACTCCAGACAAAGCTAGTCAATTTAAGAAAATAACATATCTTGTTCTGATTTCGATGGGCCTATCCTACCTGAGTTAACGATATTGGCTATAATATTGTTCGGTCCCTTGCAGGTCCATGGCTATTGTGAAAATAAGTTGTGGGTCGAATAATCGATTTGACATGTCCTAATAAAACATTAGGGGACTTCCAATCATTCTACAAGTACACACCATTACATTTTGTTAAAATACAAAAATTGAAAAATTTGTATTTTTTAGAGGTTAAAAAATTAAAAGTGTAATACAAGATTTGGTTTCTTTTTCCAAAATGAAAAAGGAAGTGTCTTATGCTCAAAGCCGATCAGAGTCAAAATGGCTGAGTTATTAGCTTCCAAAGGGTAAAAAGTGTTCAAAATCGACCAAATTGCCAAATTGGTGGGTAATATCTCTGCCATTTCGATTCCGATCATCTTAGAGCATAAAACATTTTCGTTTTATTTTGTCAAGATGACCCCGAAACAATAGTTACCTTTGCACATTTGTCCCAAACCCCGAACCCCCTCCTCCCCTCCAACTTACGTACGTAATTACGTAAACCATTCAAAATATCACTTTCGTTCATTTTCACCGGACACCGGCGAAACTTTCCAAGTCGAGTTCCGCAACTCTAAAACTGAAAATTTCACACTCGGTTTGTCCATCTGACATTATGATCACGTGTGAGAAAATCAGAAAGTCTCGAAGTGGGCGCAAGGAGAAATTTGAGTGTTCGCGCTCTTTTCCAATCAGGGTAGCCACCACCGAAACAACAACACCTGAAGCTCCCTCCGGGAAAGAAAAGACCAAATAATTCAAATTAGTCCGTTGCGAACGAAAAGGGGAGGCTGGGTCTCCCTTAAATTATAGATGTTTAGGCAAACTCGCATTCCGTCATAGGTGCAGCCGTTTTCGAGAAAAAGACGAACGTACACACGGACAGACAGACTCACGACCGAGACAACGCCTGACCCCTCAGCAACTTGGACTGAGCTTCGCTCAGCGATAATTCGTTTTCAGTACGCGGCGTGAGGACAGCGAGAGAGAGAGAGAGGGGAGGGACGGTAGGGGCGAGGAGAGGAGGGAGACCCAACGACAACCGCAGCAGCAGCAGGGAGCTGCCGCGCCGCCGCCGGTTGCTGGGCGACCTCCTCGGGCCCAGGAGGCGATGGCATCTCGCGCCCGCCTGCCTCCCTTTGAGATTGCATCGCGCGGCCCGGGCGCGGCGAGTGCGTGCGCCGTGCGTGCCGCTGCCGCGCGACAGGCGGGAGGGCCCGCGACGAGAACTAGCTGGTCTACAGGGAGCTGGAGGGCGAGCGGAGAGCTCCCAAATTGCAATTTGGGGGCGTACCCCTCCCCTCACCTCAGCGCACCCTTCGCTCGAGCTGATCTAGAAGTCACGCCGAATAGCAATTTGGGAGCTCTCAGATCGCCCACCAGGGGTTCGGTGAGGTGACAGCCCGGCAGACGAGCCGAGCCGGGCGCGACTCGCCGGGCCGCGCAGAGCGCCGTGCCGCCGGCCGGCCGCCCAGCACGCGAGTGAGGTGGGCTGCCGACCCCCCGGGCGCTCGGCGCGCCAGGCAGTGTGAGGCGCCGCCGCCAGGGCGCGCCACCGCACGGCCAGGGCGGCCAGCGGAGGTGGGGAGGGGGCAGCGAGAGGGTGAAAGAGAGAAAGGGGGAGGGAGGGAGAGAGAGAGAGAGGGGGTGGAGGAGGAGGAGGGGAACAAGTGGCTCGTAATGAATCCGGCATAGGACAGCAGGAGGGAGGGGAGAGGATAGCTAGACAAGCCAGGTCAGTATGCAGACACCGTTTCCACAACCCATCTCATCGTGACTAGTGATAAACCTCCTGACCATACGTCTCATCCTCCAAGATTCATCACAATGATTTCGTTAAAGTTAGTTGACAAAGACGTGGTTTGTTGGGTGGGGAAGTAGGGGACCCCCTCGACCCCCCAGTCAGCCGGAAGAAACCACCTGAAGGGTGTGCAATTTACTTTACTAAACCCCAACACCAACACACCAGAAATGCACACAAGCCGGGCGATGTGAATGACTACTCACACGAATAAACAAATTTAAATAACAGAAAAGTTCTAATTTAGAGTAAATAATTTCAAGGATTTAAATTTCGAGTTCGACAAATAAACGTGTGCGCCATGGGGTCGCTGTCATCACGTGCGGTGCATGCCGCCGTTCTCGTTTGTTTATAGGGTAAACTCGTTCCTAAACTCAAATTATCACCGTTATCGTGGTTGGGTCGTTCAAAAAGTACGTCTGCCATCTGCCGTTAAAATTGCGAAGTTCGGACCAATACGAGGTCTCACGCTCATGGCGCCTGATAGGTAGGCAACATTTTCCCAGTAGTGCATGTGTGCACTGCAGGGTGGCCTACCCCGAGTTTCGCAGGCGCCGAGCTTGTAATTTTGTCGAATGATCGAAAGAATCTGAGATAAGGACGTACTTTCTGGACTACCCCTATACAATTGTTTTGAAGAACTGGTTATAGTGCACATTTCCCATTTGCCATATCTCCCAAACAAATGTTACGCACACCTACTCGACCTGGTGCACTAGCACGACGAACTTTAGAATTATAAAAGAATTTTGTTTCACTCATTCTGGTAGGGAACAAAGAGAAAAACGCTTCCACAATAAAGTCTACCACATGTTTTATTCTGTAACACGCGTCGAGCTGGTCCACGATAAGAAGCTTATGTAATATTACGTCCGCCCCCCCCCCCCCCCCCCCCCCCCCCCCCCCCCCCCACTGCCCTAACCCGAATGCATACCATATAAACACAAATTAGGACAAATCAAAAGCATTCCTGTAGACGACGGTACAGACGCTCGGCCACAAACGTTGAGTGTGCGTACGGGCTCAGGTAAGCGGATAGGCAAGCACGCGGTCCCGCCCCCAACCCCCAGGGGAAGGCGACCCGCCCCCGCCCTGTCCCGTCCCTGTCCCTGCCCCAGCCTGTCGTCTGAGCGGCGGCGTTCTTCCACCGGCAAATCTCATATCTCCCAATAATGAGGAATGTATCAAAGCACGCGCACGCGGGTCGGAGCGTGGCGTGGTGGAGAGGGGCAGCAATAACAGCACCCTACGCAATCTCTCTCTCTCTCGCTCTCTCTCTCTCTCTCTCTCTCACTCGCCCTCTCTCTTTCCACCTCAATTTGTTTCCTTTGCGCGGCGGCAGCGGCGGCGACACGCCTCGCAACGCCACGACCGACAAAAATGTCGCGTGGAGCGCCGTGGTGACGGCGTCGGTACTTCGCCGCTTTGACGTGCACAATTGGCTTTGCCTGCTGTCCCCTATAATACCACGGGCTGCTTTTGATACCAGCTCATTTGTATCCATACTGCTGTTTTCATACTGTTTCTTGCTACGTTTACGTTACCAAATGTTGTGTTAAGAGATCAAACTCACGTTTTGGTGGGTAAACGGCGTTAGAAGAGTGCGGCAACATGGATGCACCCATATCCTTTCTGGGACAGCGTTGCGGTACTCACCTGCACAGATCAAGAAAACAGAAACAAATTAGCACGAGAAGTAACAGAAGTAGCACACTTCGAATCAGCGAAACTAAAACACCTTCGCCGAGTTGCAAAGGGGTACACGCCTGCGAGAGGTACATCCCTCGAGGCCACGAGCCTGCGGTGCACCGGGCGGGGTGTCACGAGCAAGGCTGACCCCTTTCACCACCTCTCCTTTGCCCCTCCAATGCGGACTCCGCGACGTGCCCGGCCTAACAAAAACCCCTGCGCCCCTGCCTCTCTCGCTCCTACCCATCCTCCCCTCTCCCTAGCGCTCCCCCCGACCCCAGCCTCTCTCTCCCTCACTCTCCAGTCCATATGGGCGCCTGTAATGGCCTCTGCCCTGCATCATTCATTGCGCGGCCGAAATACTTTAAGTCCGATGAGCTCTACGGCAGGTGGCAGGGCACTGCCATTTTAAGAAAATAATACCCGACCGCAGTAATGTTAAGAAGGCAAACAGAATTATTGTGAAACGAACAAATTTCGCACCTCGACGATTAGTAACGCCCTTCTATAAACTATTTCAGCTTATGGAGTCACGGCACGTTCTCATTTACCTAAAGCAACTGTTTTTTGGTCAGACTCGCGGGAGCTCATCCATCCTCTACTTGACCCCCGTCGTCGTCTTCCTCCCGGCCGCCCCACTTTCGCCGTCATCTCCCTTATCCTCTCCTTCATCCCGCAAACATTCACATCCGAACCTCTTCCGCCCGCTGTTTTCTTTCCATTTCTCCCCCGCCTCCCGCCTATCGAGTGCTTCCCCGGCCCAGGCCGCCCGGCCGGCCGCGCCTTGCCTTCCCGTCACTCTGTCTATAGACCCACCTTCACCCTCCGGTAATCCGGCGGGTCACAGCCGTGGCCCGCCCCAAGTGTTGCCTTTTCATATCGAGTTTTAAAGAGCCAAAATATTGCCACGCCGACCAGGATGAAACGGCGACAACCCCCCGCCAAGATGAGCTTTTCACTTTAAAACCAAAAAGCATCGCGAGGGAAAAAACAGGCAAGCTTATTTGCGTTGTAGTAAAACGCGCGCCTGCCAGCATGCATCATCCATCGGGTGGGCACTAGTGGGGCCCTCCACATGACAACGGCTATGTAATTACTGCCTGGGCGATTAGGAGACTCACGGCGTGCATCGCACGCATTGTGCATCACACACACACACACACACACACTTGCACGGGCATGCACGCACACAATGCAATGCACTCTCCAACTAATTGCTCCCATTTTTGGAAGGGGTGCAAGCAAGAGGGCCCGGTGTGTTGTAGCGATATGTAGCTCTCTATGTCCGCGACATGCAAAATTCACTCCCAGCCCAGCATGTGAAGGCAGAAATTTTGGTAAAGAGGGTCTGACATGTGGGCCATGTCCTCCTCCTTGCCTTTAGTGCAGCGCCATGTGCTGCCCGCTGCTGCAATCCACCCAGTTTTCCCCGGCATGACAAGCAATTACGGTTCCCTGGGCGGCCACCAGTCCCCGCCTCGCCGCGCCTCGCCGCGCCCTGCAGCAGCAAGAAACGCATTACTGGGCATAACTCTCGGCAAAGAGGGACCATGGAGACCCCGGGATGGGACAAAACCCGCGCTCCACCACACCCCGGCCCGGCCCCGACGAGCCCCCTCGGCCCGCCCTGGCACCCCTGGCACCCCTGGCCGAGCCATAACGCCTGCGCCTCACGCGCCATGGCTCACTACTAACTTCACTTATATGAACCTTAGAACTCAAAAGGCCTCTGCTGGTACACTTGGCGACCCGTTTATACCAATATCCAACAGAATCAAACTCGGGCTCCTTCTGGCTTGCACTTACACTGTCCACAGGCGAACGAAAATAAATACTAAAATAAATTATACACACTATGCAGTTTGGGATAGGGCATAATGAAGAAGGCCATTTGTACTCGTCAGCTTCGGCTCCCGGTCGGGGCGTCGAGGTCAGGTGCAGGTGCTCGTTAGACAGCAGAGAAAAGACGACTTGGAAACAGATGAGCAGCAGGTTGAACCGTCCGCAACTCTCGTGTAACAGGACGTATGGATCACCGACTTGGAGTAAACCGGGCGAGCGATACGGACGGAGAGAGAGAGATAAAGCTAATGCATGCCGACATGGTCCACCCAATCCCGACGAATAAATATGGAAATGTCGCAAATAAAGGAATACCGAGGTGACGTGATGTGGTGTATGTCACACGGATGTGGATTCCCCGAGGGGCTCGGGAGGGAGCTGGCGGCAGCGACTGACCGGCAGCACAGACTCAACAGCCCCAGGAGTCCAACGCAAGCCGCCCTCCGCCTCCACACGACTCAATCAAACGAGCGTCGGGCGGCCGCAGCAGCAGGGGGCCGCCCGGGAGCCACTCGGGGGCCACTCCCCTGCCAAATTACAAAGGAGACGAATTTTATGATGAAACTTACACACATGCGCGCGCGCACACACACACGGCAGCAGAGCGAGGGTGGGCCAAGGAATGAAGAAGCGAGCGAGCGAGAGAGAGAGAAGGTCATGTTGTCATGGCGACCGCCACGCCAAGGGCGGACGCGGAGGGGGTCCGCTATGGGGTTGCCAATGACAAACACACGCGCGGCCGCCGGGGAGACAGTAAGTTGAAATGGTGAGCCTTTCAAGAGGGCGTAACGCCGGGCGTAGCGCCGGGCGCGCGCGCCGCCACGATCCCTGCATATATAACAATGAGCGTCAGGAAAAGGAGTAAGAGGAAAGAGATGAGGGGTTGGGGGGAAAGAGGGAGGAACCCGCCCTCTCCCAGTATGCTCCACCAATTTTGTGGTAATATTTATTTTCTCGCCAATGTGAGTGCAACCGCTGTAATCTACAGATCAGAAATGTATGTTTCATCCTGCCAGAAGACTGTCGACATGATTTTTCAATGTTTTCCTATTAATGTATTTAAGAGCATTAAACAAATATATAAAATACGAAAAGAACAAAAAAACTGAAACATGAATTATTTTATTTTAAATTGCAGAGATGTTCCTGACGACTTTGACCTTCTATCCGGCAAGGTACCCTTTAGAAGGAACGCCTTTTGCAGTGAACGGCAGCACCATTGTGACGATATCGAGCCTTTCAAACACGCGATTATTCTTCTCTCCTAGGCCGTTGCATTTTACAGCCAAAAACTGCAGGGGCAGCAGCCGACCTAACCATCCATCTATCTAAACGTGCCCCTACAATGTCGCACACAACGCGCCCGAGCAGTTACTTTCACTGCAGTAAATGATCCGTGAAAGCAGGATCCATTCGACATCACGAGAGAGAGGGGGGAAGAGAGAGGGAAGGGGGCACAGGAGAGGAGATTCGCTTGTGCCCTAGGCAGGGCAGGGCTAGGGGTAGGGGGACACTGTGCTTCCCAACTTGGGCCATTGCGATATGTCTGCGGAGCCGCAAGCGTTAGCCACAAGTTAGCGTGGCGCGGCGCACAGGTGGCGCCTGGTGGCGTGGAGAGAGCGGGAGCGGGGCGAAGCAGCAGCAGTTCAGGAAGGCGCCGCCAGCATCACGAGATTGTACCTCCACCACCGCAAAGCACCATCATGTAAACATTTTCACCATGTTTACAAAATATTTTTTTAGACAGGTGGGCGATACTTTTTACACTTCACTGCCCTCACTAACGTCGTCCCTCAGATTTTTTTCCCAAGAAATTTTTATTTCCTGCTTTGCCAGACAGGGTGTCTCTGTCCAGTTTCCGAACTGGGTGGTGCTCTGACGGCCCCACGACCGGCCGTCTTCTCTCAGACATACCCCCCCCCCCCCACTGTTTCAGTCTCTCTCTCTCCCCTCCCTCTCTCCTTTCCCCCGCGTTGCGCGATTGGCGGCAGATCGACTCGTTTAATTATCGAAAGGCATGGCTTTGGTGGGGATTTGGTCCGACCTTTCCGACCCGATCCATCGGCGCGGGTGGAGGGAACAGCGAGAGGGGGTCGTGCTGGACACGCACAGGGACCGCGCGCGCACCCACACACAGAGGGGCGGCTGTCCGCGGGATTAAATTGTAAAGCGCGCGCTCAAAGCAGATCGCTGGCGACGCGATTTGTCATCACATGTGGCAGTGTGCAGTTCTCATGCACCTGGATAGAGTACGGTTTGACAAATGGCCGCAGCGCTTGCTGTGGTAATTAATTGCAAAAAAAGAAATAGGACGAAACAAAAAGGAAAACAAATTAGGGTCGCTCATAGGATAAGATAGAAGTATAGCTCTAATAAAAAAAAATGCGAATGAGCCAAATTCCCACTAAATCATTAGGATGAAAGGGCAGGAGAAATAGTTCTCTATTGCCTTTACTCTTCATTTGCACTCTTGAAAAAAAAAAAAAAACTCACCACACTCCATACACGACTCCATCATTTAGATCAAACGTCAAACGAACTGCTGAGGGTGAGTGTGAAAATGCCCCCTCCCACCACTCACACACCACTCTTTTTTCCCCATTCTCTCTCTCCATCTCTCTCTCTCTCTGTCGCTACACACGCACACCGCGCGCACTCGCGGGCGTGTGACATACACTACACACGCAAACACCACATGGAAAAATGCTAATTAACCACTACACGCTCGTACGATTTTTTTTCCAAACACAGCCGCTGGCACACCACCAACCAGTGGCTGGCTATGAGGATGACAACTTGCAGGAAAAAAGAAGTATAGGCGCGAGTACTTAAAGGCGCGTATATTTGCTTTGAGAGTGCGAAAAGCCGCACGATGGATGAGGGACAAAGAGAAAGGATAAGGGGAGCAGGGGTTGTGCGGGAGGGAGGAAGAGAGAGGCGTGTGTGAGAAGGGCGCGATCCCTTTCTCTAAGCTGCTCAGTGCTCGGCGCCACCACCCGGGTCCCGGCCCGCCGCCAATCAGGGTATGACTTTGCGCGCCGCTGCACCTGTTCCACTGTTCCACTGTGTCACAAAGGGGCTATCAACTCATTTCAGATTTTTGTAAAGTAGATTGCATAATACTCAATCAAATGCAGATATGCAGAGGACCACCAGGAAAAGAAGGTAGACTACTTAAAATACTCTCAACGGAAATGGAAGGAAACAACTTTTGAATTTCAGTATTGTGGTATCTACTTTAATATGGCCCACAGTTAAAACCTTGCAAAGCAAAATGGGAAATCCTTCGCAACTGTAGTTACAGAGCAAATGCTTCCCAATAATTGTGAGGAATTTGGTATTTTGCTTTGCGAGGTTTAAACTGATTTTATGTGCAAACAAGACGCAAAACTACAAATTCAGGATGAAAAAAAAAAATATCAACGCATCTCAACTTCATCGTTTCTCGCAGTGCATGAGTGGATCGCTCGGCTCCGCACCACGACCCGCGACACTCAATTCAAAGGGGTCGCGGTCTGGCGTAGGAGGGGAACGCGCGAGAGAGTGGGGCGGAGAGTGGGAGAAAGAGGGAGGCAGGAGGACAGAGAAACGGCGCAGCAGCGCGCCAACTCTTACAAAACTACTACACCGAAAAACCCGCAAAGGGGTTAGAGCCAGCGCCGCCGCCGCCACCGCAGTGAGAGGCGCGACGCGCTAAGCCCATCTGCAAGCAGAGCTGCGCCTTTGTGCGGTGGACAGACGGACGGACGGGCGGGCGAGAATACGTGCAAAGCTGCAGCGGGGAAGCATGAAGCAACTCAGACACCCCTTCCGCAAACCCGCGCCGCGCCAGCGGGCGGAAGCGTCGAAAGGGACCGTAAGGGAAAGAGTGGGGCGAGCAGAAGGGAGGATCAGCCAAATGCTGTACGAGTACCCGGCGGAAGAAAGCGTGAAGGGGGTGAGGAAAGAGAGGATGTACAGATAAAAAGGGAGGGAGATATGAAAGTTTAGTGGAAGATACAGAGAGGAGAAAAGACATTCAGAGAAAGTGGTGAGAAAAAGAG
>NW_026267232.1:92705-99368 GCF_000697945.3 Frankliniella occidentalis
GGGGGGGGGGGCAGAGAAAGAGAGAGATATACAGAGAGAGACACAGAAAGAGAGAGAGACAGTGAGACAGAGAGACAGAGAGAGAGGAGAGGCACGAGGAGGAGGAGGAGGAGGAGGAGGCCGTCTTCCTGGTCAAAAGTCGCCCTACCGTGTCGCTATGCGGGGGGCTTCAATGAGGGGCAGAGAAAGAGAGAGAGCGGGGAAGACAGTGAGAGGGAAGGAGGTGAGAAGAACAGCGAGAGAGGTGAGCAGGACACGGGCGAGGTGCAACGACAAAGAGCAAATGGAAAGAAGAGCCAGCTGGTGAAAAAAAATTATCACTCGGCATTTGGGGGTGTTCTCTTTGCGGGAACGCATTTTACTGCCCCGTAATCCCTCCTCAGCTCCCCTGCAATTTATTTTTTGTCAGTCGTTTTATTTTTATTTCAACTTTGGCGCGCTCATTCTGCGGTTCAAATGACGATCGCTTGCAGCTACGCTCCGCCACATCTTCCGGCCTGTTGGGGACAAAGGTGTGCAGGCCTGTCATTAATTTCCGCGCGACCGCAGAGCGGAGGCCCCTCCCCCCACCACCACCACCACCAACCGCGCGCCGGGCAGCGCAAGTGATAACAATTGATAACGATCGACCGTGCCAGCGGCCATACACCGCTGGACACTGGACGCACCGGGGGGAGGGGGCGGCGGGGGTCGGACGCGCGATGGAGGGAGGGGGCGCAGAATAGGGCATTTATTCATACACGCTTCAGCAACAGCAACACACCCTCGCTCAAAATCTGTACCTAAAAAAGGAGAACGATCAAATTTACGAGGAGAAAGTAAAATGCCAGGAAGTCCCCACGAACATAGTCAAACTCGGTACGTTTACAAAGTTTTTAAAATTTCGTGGGAAACCTCGCTTATTTTTTGGTTGAGAAAAATCGTTTTAGTGAAAGCTTAAGCATTTAAAGGTGCTTGTGCCCTACATATCAAAATTAACAAAGAGGACAATGTACGAAAGAGAAGCGGCGGCAATCTGGCTTCCTCCGAGCGAGCGCGCAGCAATTTCTCATCGTGTGAAGACTCAATCGGGCCGGTGCGGCCGCCCCTTTGTGTCCCACATCCTGGTTCACGCCCAAGGTGTGAAAGGCGCTCACGGCGGACCCTCCCCGCCTCCTTCATCATTCCTCGCCTTTTCTGCCCCAAACAAACGAGAGCTCAAAAAATTGAAAAGGAGCGCCGTAGAAAAAAAAAGAAAGGAAAAATAAAAATCTTCACTTTGAAGGCCTCCGCGCGCTCCCTGTACTCCACACACGTGCAAATGATTATTATAATGGACCGGTTCGGGCCGGGGGTCCGCATAGTGCGAACAGTGCAAAGCGGTTCTTTCAAAACGCTCGTCAGCGGGAGGCGAACCTCTACCGAGCGGTCCCCGACCCTTTCTCTCTCCAGTGCACCGCGCCTCTGGTGGCGCTGCTGGCCCTGCAGTCGAGCACACTCCAGCAAGCCGCCTCGCACTATTTTTAGTTCGGCGGGCGCGGTTCAGTCGCTCTAGGCCTGCCTAGGCCCGCCTCCAAACTGCAGTGCAAATGAGTCTGAGGCCGGCCGAGCGTGACTCCCTATGAACTAGGCGCGCCTAGAGAGGGGCGCCGAGTGCCGGCGCGCAGTAGTGCAGGCAAACGCACTGAAAGCAAGTTCGGCTCTACAAATAAAGCCAAAGAGGTGTGGGCCGCATAATCACCGACAATTTGAGATACAACGCGGATAAACCTGGTTGTGATTTTTACAGTTTGTCGTACTTGAGATGGACAGCTATCTACATTACATACTTAATTGTTTTAAACTTTTTTTATCAGCAAAAAATTCTGCACGCTCTTCTTGCGTACTTTTTAATGAAAATTATTAACAAATTGATATTGTTCATATTTGCGCAAAATTTCTCCACAATTGCGCATTAATAAATGGGCAAGAAGAGCATGTGAAGAATATGGCAATAACTCCGATTCAGTTGGTATGGCCTCAACACAACGGAGTGCTAGAAAATTTTGGAAAAATTTGGAAAGGCATCTCTTACAGCGTCGGCCTTGGAACGAAGCGAGGAAAGAGGAGAAACGCGTACGCGCGGGAAGGTTTAAAATTGAAAAACTTGCCCGCCCCGTAAATCCCAGCACCGTCTGCTGGTCTGTCGCTGTGTCCTTTATCTGGGGCCAGAATCGCGCGCGCGCGCAATGACTTTCTTGGCCCGCCCCGCCCCGCCCCGCCGTAGACTTATTACGCTCGGGATGAGTTCGCGCCCCGTCCTGTCCGTATCGCTCTATCTGCAAACGCAGCCGGGGTTATGACGTTTTCGTTATTTGAAAAGTTAACGGCCTCGGCGTCGGGAGAGAACACTGTGCCATACACCAGCAGAACCGGGCACGGGCTGGCTGGCTGCTCGGGCGGCCGGGTCGGCTGGCCGCCCAGGCTGCCGGACCTATACCGAGATGAACGATGTTTCGGTCAGCTGATATGAGCCTTGCGAAAGTAATTCAAGTTATTTATAGCCCCTCCCTGGCTGGGACGGCGCAACGGGCACTAAAAGGGTGGCTGGCCAGGGGAAATATCGATATCTAAAAGGCCGGGCTCCGCCATATGTGTCACGGGTACGAATCCCGCTCTCTGCTCCGCTACAGCAGCCCAGCGGGAGAGCAAAAGAGTGATAGTGGAGGGAGAGGGAGAGGGAAAGGAGGAAGAGGAGGGTCTTCGGGGTCGAGGTCGGTGTTTTCTATCAAGTTCACCGCGAAACGCCGTAGGGCGAACGTCTGGAAGAAATCTCCCCCTCCGATGGTGGGTATGCAAACCCGCCGGCGACAGAGACGGAGCGGCGTGGGCTGCGGATAGATGACTCCTCAGGGGAGAGTCTGAGGCCCGGGCCGCGGGGCAGGCCAGGGCCGCCAGGGCGGTGCAGGGGGATTAGTTTGGCGGCACTGCGAGGAGGGCGAGCAGGACAGATATTGGCCGAGAGAGAGACGGGGATATAGAAAGAGGAAAAAGAAGGGAGGCGGAGGCGGCGCGCACGCGACCGGCGCGGCGGGGAAGATGGGAGCTGGGTAAAGTCGAAACGAGGACGCCAATAGGCTTTCAATTAATTTGTTACGGGCTGTGCGACAATATTGGGGGCGGGACTGGGCGCGGCTCCATCAGAAGGGTTTGTAGTCGGCGCCACCTATACTGTGCTGCTCCCTCCTGCGCCCCCCATCTCCTCCCCCTCCCACTCTCCCTCTCTCCCGTAAGCCTCTTTGCTATGGGCTTTCTGATTCTCCCCCCACTCTCCTCCCTCTCACTCTCCCCACGCTCAGCCCACTCGGGGGCCCCATTGTGCTCTCCCCCTCTACATTGTAGTCGCCCTATTATTTGGGCCGTTAATGCAAGCCTTGTCCTCATTATTCGGCACATACTAATTGAGCGCAAATTAAAAATGTTTTACGCGGGCGTATCATTTCATATATACACCCCATACCGCCGCCGCTGCTGGGAAAATGTGATAATAATAGCGACCCCCCCGCGCGCGCGCCCCGACCGACAAAAATATACGACGCAAAAACATGAAAAAGAAACGACCCGAAGGGTTTAACTTTTCGTATCATTTCATCAATCCGAGAGCAGAGGGTGGGGCGGGCCGACGGGCGGGAGGCAAATGAAGACACGCGTCATTATCCTCAGATACGCGATACACGGTGGTGCACTGCCCGACACGCTCCGCCCCGCCACGCCCCGCCACGCCCCGCCACGCCACCCGCTCCCCAGTCGGACGCGTCGACACCCCGCGCCAGCGCCCGTCAAAGTCCCTTGCAGCAGGGGGTAGAGCCGCTGCCCAGACACGGTTACACTTTGCATTTTATTTTTATAAAAAGCGACTGAATTAAAGGTTGACAGAGCACTGTTTTTTCAAAGGTATTGATCATTGCCATTATTGGCAATGAAAACGCCCTCATTGCCACTGGGCTGGCAATGAAGCGCCTTTTTGGCAATGAACAGCGTAATGGCAATAAGACAAAAATAAGACCTTTCCAGCGGCAATGAACCGATCATTGCCAACCCAACGGCAGTTTTCATTGCCAGTCCAATGGCAATGCTCTGAAAGTAACTTAAAATTTTCATTGTTTGCCTCATTTTGGCATTACATTATTGCCGACCTTTTGGCATTGAACGATCATAGCCGACCGTTTGACAGTGAACCGTCACTGCCGACACATTGGCAGTGAACCTTCACTGCCGACATTTCGGCAATGAACCGTCAATACCGGCACTTTGGCAATGAACGTTCAACGCCACAATATGGCAATGACTGAATAGCCAATAACTTAGAAAAAGTTCACAAACTGACATCCTCCTCCTCCTCCTCCTCCTCCTCCTCCTCCTCCTTCTTCCGCCCCGTAAGCATCCTGCCACCTTGCTTTCCAATCTGATTGGATTCGTCGGCGCGTCGGATTTGGACAAATCAATATTGTGAATTAATGTAAGAGGAAGATGGGACGAAAAGGGGGGGGGCATTGTCCAAGGTGACGCGGAGAGGGTGAGGAGAGAAAGGGGGGGGAGTGGGGAGCTGTCGAGAGAAACTCCGCTCCAAAGTCTTCGCGCAGTAATATCCCAGGGACGGTTTTAGTTTATTGCTTGAGTTAGGTACACCTGCTCCCCCGACGGAACCACAGTTGTTTCGTTTTACAGACTCCGTTTTCCTGAATAATTAGGGGCCAGGAACAAACTATCAACATGAAAGAGTCGGAGGATGGGGCCAGAGTTCCTTGGAGGTGATAATTACTTATGATGCTCATGTTGACGAGGAAAAACATAGAGGAGGGAGGGAAGGTGGGTAGGTGGGTGAGAGAAAGGGCAAGAGAGGGAGAGAGAGAGAGAGAGAGAGAGAGAGAGAGAGTAGAGAGGGGATAAAAGGAACAGGGACAGTAAGCTGAATATAGACGGAAAAGAACGAAGGGAAAACGACAAGATGAGTATACGGAGAAAGAGTGAGAGCGAGTTTGGGGAAGGAGAGGAAGGGAGAGAGGGTAAGAGAGGGAGAGAGAGAGAGGGTGAGAGAGGGAGAGAGAGAGGGTGAGAGAGGGAAGGGGGCAGAGGACGCTGGAAGCGCAGCCATCACACGCATTGTATGGGCACAATACCATCCATAATGCATTGTTGCAGCGCGTGCCTTTGTTGCACACGGTGCAATATCGTCTTGTCACATAGATGACTGTGCCTCGCATCCACCCACGATAAGGAGGATTACACTCGGCATCCACCGCCAGGACGCGTCACGCCTCTTAAGGGGAGGCCGGAGGTGAGGCTGCGTGTATGTGTTGGAGGCATTCGTATACGGTAAGAACAGTTCCTTCAAAGATCAAGACACCAATTCAAGGACGCCCCATGTGCTTTTCCCTCCTCCTGTCCTAGAATCGGTGTCTTCGGTCCTTGGATATCAAGGAGCTGTTTTAACCGTGACGAGCCGTCAGGTGAAATGAAGCTCACACTGAGAACTAGCCCCCCCCCCCCCCTCTCTTCGCGCGCGCACGCTCTCTCTTTCTCTGGTAAACAAGGAAAAGAAATGAAAATGAGAGGTGGCTGCGGAGCATAGGGCAGGTGTGGTTCTGGAGCACACACGATGCGACACGATGCGTTGATCCACGAAAAACACACATTGTCGCTATGCTGCACCTCGCCTGCACTCGCGCCCACACACACACACACACACGCGCGCACACCAGCGAGTCTTTGTACTTGCCAAAATTCCTTCCCTCCATCTCGGCTGTGATTAGAGAGGCCTGCTCCTCTCCGCTGTGGAAGGGTTGTTGTTCGCGGCCGCCATTCTCTCCCTCGCGGCTTCCATTCAGCGCGGCGAGCAGCTTTTCGCACCTCTGTGTTTCCGGTCCCCCGCCAGCCACGCACATCCCCGGCGGCCGCGTCCGGATAGCGACGGCAGGCCGCTCACATGCCGCAGAGACAGCAGAGCGGAGAACTCGCGGACGCGGCCGTCGAGATGCATCATCGCTGGTGTCGCGCGTTCCATTTACACATTATTTTCTTTTCTTTTTCTTCGCAAAAGATTGAAACAAAAAATAAAGGGAAAGCCATACGGATAGGAGAACAAGAGAAGGAAGAAAGCTGTTCGAGAGGGAATAATAATGACACTGTGGGTACAGAACATGATGTACATTGTGTAGGACGTCATAAAGGCATGTACGTTACATGTATAAGAAAGAGGTGACACGAGTTAAACATTAATAACGAACGTTACGCGGGTAAAAGATAGACCTAGACAACTCAGTGGCCAGTCGGAGCCCCTGCAGCCGCCGGGTAGGCAACGCGCGCGCGCGCGTGTTCAGCGCGTGGCCTATCTCGACGTTGCAGGCGCGCCGGGCCCGACCAGCAGCAACCAAGACGAGCGGATCGGCTCGCGATTCCTCTGCTTATGTACATAACAATAATAAAATTGTATTTTCACGACGATGCCGATGATTCCGTAAAACTAAAGAAAATAATAAGAGGGCTCGATGGGGAAATATACGAACAGCTCAACCCCAAGAAACAGAGCCGGCGGGAGCGGACTCTGATCAGCGGGGATAATGAAGACGACTGCGAAGGACTCGAGTAAGTTTTAAATTGGCCGCTCAAGATAGCATCGGCTCCTACCAGCAGCACCTCCACCCT
>NW_026267232.1:99553-110147 GCF_000697945.3 Frankliniella occidentalis
GGGGCAGAAGAGGGCCAGGGGCCAGGGGCTCAGGATAACTCTCGCCCTCTCCATGGTGCTGAGGTCAGTAGGGGGCAAAAAGTAAGGGAGAGCCGCAAAAAAACAAACCTCGGAAAAGTGCTTTCTGTGTATACTACGGAAAATTGCCAGGAAACAAGCGTCCTTCAATGAAAACCAAAAATGGTGATAATGCGCAAAAGATATATTAACAAAGGTAACACAGCGGCACAGATGTCTTACAAAGTAGATTTAGTAAACCAGCTACACAAAAACACACTGACGCGTCAGCGTTTTTGCGTGTATTTGTTTTCCGGCGAGGAGCCCCGCCGCATCGCGCACGGTCCGCAAAGAGCGACGGATGAGGCCACTCGGCCCGTCGAATGATAAAGAAATCAGCGCGGCGGAGCTAGAAAACTCTCCAGCCGGGAGAGCCCAAAGCCCCTCGTAATACAGACCCGCACCGGGAGCTGCTGCCGCTCGGAGAGAGAAAGAGAGAAAGGGAACAAGAGAGATGTGAGATTCATTTGAAAAGAAACGCGCGCTCGTACACATCGGAGCTCCTGGTCCATGGCGTACATCACGCTCCAGAGATAAGTAGAAACAATAAGCCAAAGGGAGCGGCGGCAGCGGCGGCCCGGTCACTGCGGGGCTGCCGAACACGGTATCGCCCTCTCGCTCGCTCTCTCAAGACCACCATCCGCCTCTCTCTGCCTCTCTCTCTCTCTCTCTCTCTCTCTCTTTTCCCCGAAATGGGAACAAAAATGCTGCTAATGAGGTTCCTGGCCAGTGGCTGCCTGCCGTTGGCCTGCCGTTGGCCCGCCGGACCGTCCGGGGCACAACCCTTCTTTCTCTTTTGCTTTGATCTCCTGCATGGTCATCCCCATCCCCACTCCACCCGCATGCGGTCGGGCTCGCCCGGTGGCTCCCACTCAAAGAGACGATGCACCACCCTCGCCAGAGAGAAACGGGGGAGAGAGAAGAATGATACTTTATTTTATTGGCAAAGGGGTGCGAGGCGTTTAAACCCGTCTCATTTGTTTTCCGACAGTTCACACTCTTTTCAATTGGCTGAAAGAAATCTTGCATGCAAATTTTGTGCGAAAGAGACAGAAACTCCAATGGAGGATTGTCGTTTCAGCCCACACACTAAATGGCGAGGGACAATTTTTGTACGTAGGCTGGATGTGTCTTTGAGCACATCTAAACCAAATGCAAATTTGCATCCAAATCACATACAAAATATAGCATTTGTACCTAGCCTAGGTACACTTTGTACCTCTGTACAGACAAATTTGTATCTGATGAAGATGTGCTCAAAGACACATCTAACTAAGGTACAAAAATTGTCCCTCCCCATTTAGAGTGCACGCTGGTGCAAGAATTATTTCATGCCATACTAGAGATTTGCGACAAACTTCCTCACACCGGTGAGAAAATGGCCTTATTCCTTTGAAACTAAGGGAGTGTGGTTAAGATTACCCATAATTTCAGCGGATTTCACGTATTTACGATGGATTTTACAATATTTCGCATGATTATCGGAGGATTACACATGACACGTAGGTTTCAGGGTAAAATGAACTGGCAGATTGCGCATGGTTTCATAATCTGCAAGAGGATTTTAAATGATTTCGGAAGGAAGTGAGGGGAGAGTGAACGTATGATTTCAGGAGCTTGTGTCCCCCGGTGGAGGTATTCCCATTCATTTGTACATTCCTGCAATTTCATTTCCAGTGCACCTAGTGGCGGCACGCGAGAGACAGACGACGCGTTATTCGCAATTAGTCACCTTATACAACGCGGCGCAAAGGTGTGAAATCGCAAACCCCATTAGTCTTTCGGCATACGTCCCGCCCCTTCTCCTCCCCCGCACGACTCTCCTGCCGAGTTATGCGCTGCTCAAGTTATTAAACTCGTCACAGACGGAGTCGGCCGACTCTCGCGGCGGCAACACGGCGGCGCGCGGCCCGGGGACCGAATTATTTACGTTCTAGTTCATTTGATGGGATCCCGACCCCCCGCCCGGCCGGGCCAGCCAGGCGCAGCGAGGCCAGGCCAGGCCGAACGGGCGCCATTAAAGATTGGGGGCTTTCCGCTCAACTCGGCACAGTTTGTGGGGAGATTGGGGGGGGGAGCATGTGTGTGAGAGAGAGTAGTGGAATAAAGAGAGACGAAAGGGGGAGAAATGCAGCAAGCGATGCCATCCTTTTGTAGTGACAATAAAAAATAAAGGTAGCAAGCGACCACGGTGTAGAGAGGTACGGTGGCAAACCGTGCAAGCGACCTACCTACCTACTTACCTTCCTACCCACCCACCCACACCACGCGCTGACGTGCCAGCTGAAACCTTTTTATGTGTTCTCGGTTAAAATACAACAGCACGAAATTGGATGTAGAATGAACCGACCCAGGCAGAATAGAGGAAAGTCCGGTAAACGCATATGACGTAAGACACACATGTTAGAATGTACGCACACACATTTGTTATTCAGTCAACGTAATACCTTTAGGAACCTTTTTCAAAAAATCGTAACGCACTTGGGCGACTTTTAATTTCGTAGACTGATAAAATATTAACCTTTGGGAGGACACCACCAAGGCACATACTCCACACCATCGCTAAAATAACAAACAATATGAGAATTTGCGAAATATCTTTGAAAAACGATAGCAGAAAGCAGACTGAAAAGCATCCAATAATGTTGTTCGTTTTTTCGCTCGGAATTCCACGGCGGTTTACGGGGGGAAATAACTGGAATGCAAAGCACGAGCGAGGGTGAGACTGAAGCATCGATGAGAGAGATTGGACTGCAGAGAAAGAAAGATGGATAACCACAAGCGATTCAATATCGCCGCAAGAATAATTTTTCGCAAGGAATGCACTTGGGTAGCCCAAGCCCCCGGCCTGCTAGCGCTAGCTCCCTATACCTCCAACGCCTGCACCCCTTTCGCTCGCTGGCTGTGTCTATGTGTGTCTCTCTCTCTCTCTCTGTCTCTCTCTCCCCATCCGCCCTCGCGTCCCTTTGCGGCTGGTCTGGGCGGAGCAGCATGTGTCGAACAAACGCCGCGCCACGCCACTATTTGCGCGCGCAAACAAACACGCTCGCGTGTGCCACGTAAGCCGCCGCGGAGATGTGTTGGCCGACTCAAATAATGGGGAGAGGAGATCTGTGCCGGCGCGGCAGCCGCGGCCAGAGGGGCCCAAATTCGGTTGGCGAGTTGTGAGTGTGAGTGTGAGTGTGTGTGTGTGTGTGTGCTGTTCTACTCACTCTCTACCCACCCCCCACTCTCTATCTCTCTCTCTAAAACGATGATGAGCGGGGCGCCACAAAGTTTGAATTAAAAGGTAGCTGGGGTGGCCGGGTCTGCCTGGGGAGTGAGGGAGAGAGAGAAGGAGAGGAAGGGAGAGAGGGGGATAGAAGGGAGGGAGAGAGAGAGAGAGGGGGAGGGAGAGGGAGAGGGAGAGAGAGAGGAGTAAATTAGTTCCCTGGGGAGAGCTAGGTGCCCCGGCCGAATGCCGCGCAGCGTTCCTGAAATTCCCCCGCATTCTGCCGGTCCGGGATGTTTTAATAGATCCGCCCGCCTTCGGTCAGATGGCACGGGGTGGCGGGGAGCGGGGGAGGAGTCCGGCGGTGCGGCTGACTTCATCAGGGCGGCCTCCGCAGAACCAATCCGCACGGCCCACCCCGGCCCGGGCCCGGGGAGAAGCAAGGGACACGCCGGGCAAAAAGCGACAGGCGCGCGCGACCTGCTGCTGGCTGAGCCTGGCGACGCCGAGGACGGCGGGAATGCATGCAAGCGCTGCTACGGGTCAATGGGCGCTGCTCGCTCGGGTTCGTCCTTTGGTGGGCGCTCTGCTTCGCTTCGAGGTCGCTGCTGAAGGACACCACCTGCGTCTTCCACCGAAAGAAAGAAAGTCAGCGATCGAGATGTGGTGCTGCAGCAACAGGTCCAGCGGCGGGCAGGGGGTACGGTGGGGCGGAGGGAGGGAGGGAGGGCGCAGGAACAGCGAGAATTGCGCGACCACCGCGTGGCTCAATCCCAGCCTCGGAGAAGAACAGCGAAAAGAACTGAGCAGCAGCAGCAGCAGCCGAGCAACGCAATCGAGCAAGACGGCGGTGACGATCAAGGCGCGGCGGTAGGGCCGCCGAGGAGCAGATAAGGACCCAGCCAGGGCCTCTTCCCTCTGTGCTCGGCGCCGCCCCGCCCCGCCCCGCCCCGCACCCCCCGCGGCCAGCATGCCATAGGCCCGGCGGGGGGCCCGCGCCCGAGCGCCGCGCCATGGGCATAACCAATGTCGTAAATCAGCGCAAAACATCCCATGGGTGTAATTAAAATCACGACCCCTATAGCTGCACAAGAGGAAAGGGTTCGGGGGGTGTAGGGGACGCGCGCCAGATTGGTAAAGGAGTACACCCCCGCCCTCTTGCACCCCCCCCCCCCCCTCCCTTACACTGTCCCATTGCTGCCCCGACCTCTTTCCTAACACACACACACACACACACACACACACACACACACACACGAGCTACCCGCGACCCTAATCCACCCCAGGCGGCGCCTCATCCAGACCCTTCCAGCCCCCTGTGCAGCTCTAGCGCGGGACGCACGCATGTGTTAGTGAGCACGGCTAGTCAAACAGCGCTGCTGGCCAGAATCCAATGCACCTCCACATCTCTCTCTCTCTCTCTCTCTCTCTCTGTGGCCGGTCCCTCCGGGGTCCCACACTCACTCACTCCGTGCAGCGGCACAGGCTGGTCTCTTGTGGGAGTGAGCTCACGAGTGGGGTGGGAGGGGGGCAGCAATCGGAATCGAACCTCGCAGTTATTGAGCCGGAAATAACAGGGCGACGACGATCAGGCCAAGGGGAGACAGGGAGAGAGAGGGGCGGGGGAGCGAGCGAGCGAACCAAGAGGATGGGGGAGGGTGGCTTGTTAAATTCGAAAACTTGAGGACCACTCCGTCCGCGTACCTTGCATAGCCGAGTTGAATCAAATAAATCAGACACGGCAATAACCCCCCCCCCTCCTCCTCGCCGGCTTCCTTCCGTTTGGGTCCTCCAGTGCTTTCCTCATTTCTGCCTTCTGCCCAACTCGACCACCGCCGAAGGAGAGCGGGGGGTTCCTCTGTACCAACCAGAATCAACGCCTCTGCTGCGCCCCGCTGCTGGCGCCTGCCGGGTTGCGAGTGCGAAAAATAAAAGGCATTTTGCGACATTCACATCCATTGACCATGGACCAAGTTACGATACTACACATTTTTCCTGGGTATTTGCTGCGGTTTTCGTTCCACTTGAAGCCATTCTGTCGCGACACAATTCTGTTGATTTGCAGTGCAGCAGTCTTGCGCGGCCCCGCAGCAGCAACAGCAGCAGGGCGGTATAAATCAATTAGGAAGCCAATAACAGCGTAATGGTTCGGAAACACAAACCACCCAGCAGCACCAGCACCAAGTCCCTTGCCGGCTGCACGGCACTATGCGTGAACTCGATTTAAATAGTGAACCGATAATCGGTGCGAATCGGTGTGCTGGGAGAAAGGAGGCCAAAGCCACGCAACCAAAAGTGCGCAACAGCCTCGTCGCACAGATCAAGAGCCCAGCAGCAACGAACCAGGTTTTGGTTAACATACAGAGCGAACGCGCTTTCACGCGCGTCACACTGCTGCCACGCGCTTGCGCTTTGTCAAGTCGACTGGTTGACCTTCGGCTTAAAGGCCTCCCTCGTCGATAAGTCCCGGGCCGAGCACGGTCTCCTTGAACAGCTAAGTCCACAGCAGGCGCGTGCTGTGCGAGCTCAGCATCGTGGTCGTTGCCGCACCCCGCCCCGCAGTATTTCGCATACAAGTGGACGCGCTGCCACTCGAGGTGGGGCGGGACACGGTCCTCCGATATCTTTTTCTTGGGCTCGCGACAGCAGGGCTCCGGGGACAGGGGGCGGAGGGGAGAAGGCAGAGGGGTAAACCCACCCTTATGGCGATATGAGCGAGCGCCAGGCCTAAAGACAAATACCGTGATACCAGGGCATGCGCCCACCCACCCCACGCACGGCACGCGCAGCGAGAGCGAGACGGAGAGAGAGTGAGAGAGAGGGAGAGGGAGAGGGAGAGAGAGAGAGAGGGAGAGAGAGAAAGAGGGATCAGCAAAGACAAATACGTGGAAAAGTTGTTAGGGGTCCAGCAGACAGGAGTCCGGCTGGGCCGGGCTGAGAGAGCTCAAAGGGCTGGAGGCGGAACTGCGCGCGCGAATGCGGGGAAAGGATGATGCGTTGGAGAGAGATGCCCATCCTTTCTCTCTCTCTCTCTCTCTCTCTCTCTCTCTGCCCCCCTCTGCCCGCTCCCACCGCCCCCAATTACCGTCAGAGCGGGCAACGGCCCTCAGCCCATTCTTTCTTGAGAGGAGCTCCGCCGCGGATCTCTTACCTGACTAATTAAGAGCTCTCGATACATTTCCATTCAGATTCGCCCACTCCCTCCCCTCTTCTTAAGGCAGTCTCCACTTCGAGGCCAAGGTGGTCCACCGCCGCAAAGTTGGACATTCGCCTGCTCGGAGTGAGCAAACAAGAAGGGAAAGCACTCGAGTGTCCATCGCCGACTTCTTAATTGCTGGTTTCCTTCCCTGGGAAGGCGTGGCGGGGCGCGGCCGGACCTGAGGTCTCGAGGCGGGCTACCTGTTGGGTGCCGCGCAGCGCCCCGTGGAGGCTCTTGCCTTCCCTCTACTCCTCCAGGGAGAAGAAAAAACGAGACAAAAAATCCAAGGAATTATAAGAAGGCTCAACCGCCACACTCACGAGAAAATTTTGCGAGTTACCTACTATTGTCAAGAGTAGTCGTACGTATACTGGAAATTTCCATGATATATTTCGTAAAATTAAAATTCTATAAATTTTAGATTTACAGACACTTTGTATTAATCTTGGAACTGATCGACAAGCAAGAATGAGCTGTCACTAGTTGACAACATATTTTGTCAATAAAAAAATTACAACAAATTATGTTGTCAATTTAAGGAGATATTTTTCAGACGGAATGAATACAGAGATGTATTTGTTCTGAAAAGCGTTGTTTGTAATTGTTTATCTTTTGGGCAGCAAAAAGATCTGATTGGGAGACCAATATTGGAACGTAACTCCCGCTACAATGAAGAAATGTAAAGAAGACTGCATAAGATATTGACACGCAGTGAGCGGGCCGGACAGCAAGGTGGGGGAGTGAGGAGGCGGGGGCCCTTAAGTACGGCCAACAGCGGTGAGAGGACGAAGATGAATTCGTGATGGGCTCGGCGAACAACGATCGCGTTATCGAGGCGGCGCCGGGAAGATTAGCGGGCTCAATAATTGAGCAGGTCCAGAATGAAACAAAGGCGCGCAGAGAGGAGTGCGGGTGCGCACAAAGCTAGGGCCAGGACCAGCGGCCAGGGGGAGGGGCGCCTGAAGAGCGGAGGGTAGGCCACCCAACGGGCCCGGCCGTGACGCGGGGCGGCCCACCTCCAGGCGCCCCAGCATGCTGCAGCGGCAGCGCAGCCGGCGACACGGCGCCGTTCGGAACGGATTCCGAGAACGGACGGGGACATCGCATTGGGCGGAAATAATTATAAGAATCGGGTTCGTTGGCGGGGGTTATCTTTCTCGGCAGAAACATCCAGAAAATTTGAATTTCCTTGAAATGAATAACGCAAAAAACTTTGACTAATCCGAAAGAAATTTTCGCCTTAAATGGAAGGAAACAAAGCAAACGGGCAGGTTAAAGTGGCACCAAAATAGAAATTTGTACCAAGGAATACCAACTTAAGTAAGACCTAGGTAGTTGACCATGAAACAAATGCGAATGCTTTAAAATAAGAGCACAAAAATTACCTTGGAGTTGTGCTTTAATTCGTGGTTTCGATTTTCTGTCTGTATACAAGCGACACAAGACTAACAGGGATAAAAAAAATATCAGGTGGAATTCGCGTTGCGCAGCGTTCGAGGGGGGACTCAAAAAGCGCCGGGCCTACCTGCTGCAGGGATTAGGAGGCGGATTATTAGTGGGGGCCGGCGAGTAAATGCGGAGCCACGCCGACCCCGAAAAGTACGAAAAGCGCCGCGCGGCGGAAGGCCGGTGCCGGGGGGGCCATCCCGCTACCCCTCCCCGCTTTTCCGAAAGGTGCGAAAAGCGCCGCTTGCCGGGTGCTCGCTCAGTTGCCTACGCTGTCGGCGTCGGCACCGCCGGCGCTTGCAGCGCTTGAGCTGCAGCGGATGTCCGCTTCCCCTTGCCCCTCGCCCGTCACCGAATCGACGTCTCTGATTGGCCAAACGCGGAGATCGACCGGAGAGCGGGCAGGTGGCCGGTGACGGACGGGTCATTGCTGCTTGTGCGTGAGTTTGAAAGTGTTGTGACTGTGCGTGTGCGGGATCATGGCTTTTGAGATAACAAAAACCAACAAGGGCGTCGACTGTCTCATTCACGACTTGTTCAAATTTCGTCGAGTGCAGCGGGTGGATCCCAATACCATTACATGGAGGTAAACGACAACGTAAACATTGTTTTAGTCTTCATAAACCTAGTCCGCGACCTAGCCCTAGTGAATATAGTGAATATAGTGATACTTTGATTTGTAACGATTGCGTATAGGTGCTGTCACAAACTGTGTCCGAGTCAAATTTTAACGGACGCTAGTTTAACGAGGATCATTAGTAAAAGGGGCGATCACAGCCATGCTGCACTGACAGATAGGCAGCGGGAGGTTTGTCTTGTGTCGACGGCGTGCAAGCGCGCAGCCACAGAAGTGCTCGATTCCCGGCCAAGAAAAATTTTGCGCAAGGAAATCAGGAACAGGGACCATATTTTAAAGCCTGACGTTAAAAATGTACGTTGTTTTGGTAGTTGCTGCTGTTGCTTTTTGTTGTTATTCCTGCCCCCACTACTTTTGTTTTTACTTTCGGTTAGATTTATCGACGAATGTACCATGCTAAAAGGAAACTCCTCCCGACACTTCCAAAATCAGGAGCGGAAGCCGTTGACCAACTGTCCAATGACATTGAAATAGAGACATCTAGGGGGGAACAGTTTTCATTTACCTTGTCAGAGAAAGGTATTATTTTGTTCACATGTGAGACGAATTTGAGGTGCGTATTCAAGGTTTGCCCTCCCCCGCCACCCACCCCACCCGTCCCCTTCGCTGTCATTTTTGCTCTTTTTTTTTTTTTAGACTTCTGGCTGAGTGTGAAACTTTGTTGGCTGATGGTACATTTGAGTTTGCGCCTGATAAATTTGCACAGCTATACAGTATTCATGGTAACCATAAGGGACACAACATACGGTTGGCGTATGCTTGTCTGCCAGACAAGAAGGGACCGACTTATGTGGCGATGTTCGAATTTCTGAAATCTTTGGTAAGGGAGAAGGTGGGTAAGGAGTGTCGGCCGAATCTCTTCCTCGTGGACTTCGAGGATGCAGCTTTGTCGGCAATCAGGGAGTGCTTTCCAGAGGCTGATATCCGCGCTTGCCGATTTCATTTCACACAAAATTGTATCAAGGTTTGTACCAAGGTCACGCGGAGTGTGTGTACGTATAATGTATTTTGATCCGCTAATCCCTAACTTTGTTTTTAGCGCATAAGGGCAAACAAAAGGTTGCTCAGCCTCTATCGGAAGGCCGACAGTGAGACGGGAAAGTGGCTGAGAGCATTCAATGGGCTACCCTGCCTCCCCCCTGCCATGGTTCCGGTGTAGGACCAAGAATGTACCCCCACCATGAATGTACCCCCAGAGGAAGGGGGTACATTCATGGCACCATGAATGTACCCCCCATAGCGTTGCATCAGCTAGGGGGTACATTTATGGTGCCATGGATGTACCCCCCTTGGTGCCCTTTTTGGGGGGGTACATTCATGGCACCACTGTTGTACCCCCCGTCACGGCCCTTTAAGGGGGTACAACAGTGGTGCCATCAATGTACCCCCCAAAAACAGGCCTCAGGGGGGGTACAACAGTGGTGCCATGAATGTACCCCCCTGGAAGGTGGCGAGGAAGGGGGTACATCCATGGCACCATGAATGTACCCCCCTGGAAGGTGGCGAAGGGGGGTACATTGGCACCATGAATGTACCCCCCTGGAAGGTGGCGAAGGGGGGTACATCCATGGCACCATGAATGTACCCCCCTGGAAGTTGGCATTTGCTACCCAAAAACTTACCATTCATGCTGTGCAACAGTTGCTTTGGGTCAAACGTGGTTTTTTTCGTGTACAACGTGTACGATTGGCACAGAAGAGCACAGAAGGGTGTCTGAGGCCCTGCTTCTTTAAGCAAAGTAAGCATGAACGGTGCACAGTGAAAGCTAAGTTACGAAATGAAACGCACAGTTTTTTCCCATTATTTTAAATGAAGAATAACTGACTTTAAAAAACCACTATTTTGTTGCATTACCTAGAGTGGAGCAGATAGGAAACACGTGTTGCATATATTCTTTATTCCTCCTTCCAGGGGCGTACATTCATGGTGCCATCAATGTACCCCCCCAAAAACAGGCCTCAGGGGGGGTACATTCATGGTGCCATGGATGTACCCCCTCCCTCGCCACCTTCCAGGGGGGTACATTCATGGCACCACTGTTGTA
>NW_026267232.1:110197-110427 GCF_000697945.3 Frankliniella occidentalis
TGTACGTACTGTTACAGTATTGTTTTAAATTATTTTAATGTTAATTTTGAATTTGTCTGTATATTGTACTGTAATACATATTGTATTTGAATTTTAGAATTTGTACTGAATTTGTATTGAATTTGTATTGAATTTGTATTGAATTTGTATTGAATTTGTATTGAATTTGTATTGAATTTGTATTGAATTTGTATTGAATGTTGTCAAACGTTTCATTAAAATCTTTTTAT
>NW_026267232.1:111210-112602 GCF_000697945.3 Frankliniella occidentalis
GGGGCAGGGGCGGGCGGGCCGGCCACGGCGCTTTTCGACCGCGCGGGCCGGCGGGCAGTGTGCATTTAAGGACCGGCCCCCGTCCAGCGCCCTGTCATGTCGGCTTAGCGCAGGTAGGCCCGGCGCTTTTTGATGCTCCCCGCGTTCGAGGAAGTGTATGGGGAGGGACACGGGGCCAAAAGGCAAAGCAGTTTGTGTGTGACTGGGTGCATGTGTGTCTCAATTACACATCACGGCTCGACTGTTTTGGGTCAGCGTACTGGGGAGTGAGGCAGGGGAGCTGGGGGGAAGGGAAAGGGGCACACACAAACAGCAAACTCCACAAATTGAAAACGACACCCAGAGATTAATGGCATCGGCAGAAAATCGAACGCCACCAGTACAGGAGCGGCGCCGACCGGGAGTCATCGCAACCGCCTACATACAGTCCAGAGAGGCGCTTACTGGGCGGCACAGTAAAGAGGAGTTAGAAGGCCAGCATATAAAACGTGTCTTAATACACATAACGGCCACCACGAGGGTTATATGCAAACTGGTGCTCCGGCAGGTCGGAAGTTTAGTTTGAAATGGCTGTGGATCAGCAGTGGCATATTCAATGAAGGCCCACCCAAAACATAGGCAATAGACTGCCCGAGGGGGGAAGGAGGGTAGGAGGCACGTCCATTATGAGGGATTAGCCGGCCGCGGGCTCGGGCCGTGCCGTGCGCCGAGTGACTCACAACTTCTTGACAACTCTGACAAGTTCGGTGACTCTCTCTCTCTCTCTCTCCCTCCCTCTCTCTTCCCCCTGCATTTCCTAATCGCAAACCCCTCCCACCTCTCCCTTTCTCTCTCCCGCCCCGTTCCCTCCATGCTCCCTCGGTTGGCACCCAGTTGCCACAGAGTCCCTAAGTGGGATTTTCAATTTTCCGCTCGCAGCGAGAGGGCTCGGAGTGCAGCACTAGCCCACTCCCTCTCACAATATAAACACGGCAATAATTGCTTCGATGTCAACGTCTCGCCGCGACCCGCTTACCCGTGCTCTCAATCACAAAATGCAATATCGGCGCCGCAACAAAACAAGATTGACACTTTCGTAATCGTAACTCTGCGACATTCGATATAACTAACCTCTTAAAGGGAGGCGTGCTCGAGTTTTCCCACTAAGCCGAAGAAAGGTGCGCATTGTGTCGGGCGCTCGACGACCCAAAGAGACCCCTACTTTGCAGGTTGATTACCAGCAATCCCACCCGCAGGTGCACCACCTGCAGCAGACGGACCCGCAGGGCCCACGGGCAAGCCGGGCAATTGGCTATGAGGGTTCGCAGTGGCATCCGTTTGCAGATGTACGGCTGTACCGGGATAGCGCCTCCACAGTGGTGCTCCAGAAGGCTGGGAGGGGGGAGCTGGGAC
>NW_026267232.1:112844-113196 GCF_000697945.3 Frankliniella occidentalis
CGAAGGAAAGGTGGAGCTGCTGCTTCTTTGCCACTATCGAAGCCCGAGGGGGGATCCGAGCCGAGAGAGAGAGAGAGAGGGGGGGGGGGGGGGGGGGGGGGGGGGGGGAGGGGGGGGGGGGGGGGGGGGGGGGGGGGGGGGGGGGGGGGGAGGGGAGTAGAGAGAGGAAAAGAGAACGAGAAGAGGTAGCCGTCGATGAAAACGTCACGCCTGATGATTGCTTTCAGAAACAACAAACATGAAAAGCGAAAAGCTGTCCCTTCGGAGGAGAGAGCGCGCTGGGAGCGGCGGCCGGTAGCAGCGGCGACGCTTTGGATACAATCATTGCTCGACCAACAAGAAGAAACGTACC
>NW_026267232.1:117094-117824 GCF_000697945.3 Frankliniella occidentalis
AAGAATATAAAGGGTGGGGAAGAAGTGAGAGGGAATTCCTCGTCCCGGGAAATAAAAGCGGCCCACGACAATGAATAATGCCTGCACAGCTCAATATCACACCCGCCTCGCAGAGGGGGAGAAGCGCACGCCTCTCTCTCTCTCTCTCTCTGGAGGAAAGGCCATGCATACATGCACGGCCCAGAGTCCCGCGTATATTGATGAGACCACCACCCACCACCAACAGCTTGCGCAAAAGGGGGAGAGGGCGTTGGGGGAAGGGGGGTAAACTTGTGACCGTCGACAACCGTCGAGAGGACGGCCCGCGCGGGCGCCGACCGCCAATAAAAGCTTGTCGCCGCCAGATCGCGGCCGAGAACCATGTGAAGCTGGAGCTGGTAGGATGTACCCCATCGCCCATCCAATGCCCTTCGAAATGAGGCAGCACAATTAATATGGAACGCGATTCCACGTTTTGAAAGCATTTTGCACAGTTTGACATCCTATGCAGGCTGTCCATCCCGCGTGGCCATACGGAATCGCACACGCGTGTGCAAAAAGTGAGAGGAAGGGGAGGCACCCAAGGGGAAGGGGTTCATAGCGGAAGAGTCTACGGTATCGGCAAGAGCGGCACGGACCGGAGTGTGGGTATGGGGATCGGCGCGGGTGGCGGACGAACCCCCAGGGGGGCCCCCAGGGGGTAATTGAGCCCCCATGAGACACATCGCTCGCCGTCTTACGCGGTTACGAC
>NW_026267232.1:118499-121393 GCF_000697945.3 Frankliniella occidentalis
CAATCGCGGCCCCACCACCGCCGCTACTGCTGTTTCTATGCCTGCCAACAAGAAGACAAGGGCCACAGGGGCTGCTGGGCCCCGGCGGGGCGGACCCGAAGGGCCCTGGGCTCTGGCCGCCCCCCGCGGGGCGCTGCCGTCACCGCCCCTCCCCCACCCCTTCCCCGCCGCCGAGCCTTACCCCGTTCATTTTGTCAAGTGCCTTTGGCCCCCGCCCCGCACCACGCCAAGCACAGCCCTCGCTCCCCCCAGCTCCCCACCCCCTGCTCCCTTGATTGACTATACTGAGGTGCACGACGGCGACGTCGTCGGGGACCCTCGGGCGGTGCCGCCCCTCCGCCCCCGCAGCAGCGCCACGGCCCTCGACACGCAATACTCCAGACCACATCTCTGATGAGGATGTGAGAGGCTAGAGATGGAGGGCCTGAGACGGACCTTTGCCTGCCGCGAAGTGCACCCCTGAAGAGAACCGGTTCATATCATCCGCACGCGGCCCTAAGAGGCTAGCGGCCATCAGGAGGAGGCCGCGACCAAAGACAGCAGGCGGATGCTGAGCAAAGCCAATCGTTACTCGCTCGCACTTAGCCACTCGGGCCAAGAGGAGACCCACCCTGTCGGCGCCGACGGCGCGACGTTGACCCCCGCCCGGCCGGCCCCGGGGCCCAGGGTAGGACGGCGGTATATCCGCAGGACAGCGGACCACCCGGGCGGGGGGCGGGGCGAGAAGGACGGAGGCTTAGCAAGTGGGCTTAAGATCCGAGTCTCATCAACATTTAAAGCAATCCCATTTACCAAATGAGTTTCCGTTTGCCCGCGGAGGGCAGCCGGGCGGGCGTGGGGGGCGGTAGGGTCGGGGCCCGGCGAGGGTCTGGAGCGGTACGGGGTCGGACATGGCGGCGGCGGCGGTGGTGCAAGTGAGAGGTGGTGAGCCTGGTCATTTAATCACCTCCAGCCGGCATTAGCGGATCAGCAGGAACCACCGGCGAACAGTGTTCGCTCGGCCGCCCCCCGCCCGGCCCCGTCCGGCCGAACAGGCTAGGCTCAATAAATACCACGCATTCAGACGTAGAAACACAAAACAATAGTAGCACGACAATCGAATCCTCTCTGTTTTCATTTACCGAGATAGTTGCATAGCGAATATTGAATTCAACAATGTATACAAAAAGAAAAATATTAACAGATACAAATAACTCTTTTTCCTCGACAAGAGAGCATCCGAGCGGTCACAGCAATCGACATTCTTAGCAAGCTACCGGTTCAGCTTTGGATTAAGGAGAAGGGGTGCTCTTCTGCATGTGATATGATGGAGGTGAAACAATTGAGCGAGAGTAAGTGCGTGGCCGAGAAAGATCTGGGAACAGGCTCTTACGTCCCCATGAAAATCGTCCCTAAGACAATTCGTCCCCACCTCTGTAGTCCCCTGTCAGTTTGACCCCATATACTGGTTCACCAGGTTAATCAGTACCTTGCGTACAAAGAAGAGGGACGCGTACTTGACTTCTTGAGGGCTTGTGGTTTCACTGTTGGTTAATCAAACGCATCTGGAACTCTTCACATTTCATCAGAATAGCTGAGAGGACTCTGGTGTACGATAGAAGGGGGAGGGGTTATGTCGGGGTCCGATGGTTGGTCCACACGGTCTCACACCCAATCTGTCCGATAGTGACCCCAAATCCACTCGAGTAGCACGTCTTTCAGCTTCCAGGGCCAAGAAATCAAGAAATGGCGTTTTGGCCCCTGGATGGTATGCAACCGCCTCTGGAGGACCCCTGCAAGTGGAGCCACCGGGGCTCCACTTCTTAAAAGTTACCTTAGGGTCCATAGATGATGTCTGCAAAGTGGCATCTCAGCATGAAAAAATGCAAGGTTGTTTCAGCTAACCCCCGTACTATTGTTGAAAAACAAATGCTTCGAAGGCAATACTCCCCGCGAGCAGAGATTTTGCGCTCGGGACAAAAGTATACTCGGGACATTGAATTTTTAAGCAAAATACCCGAGGGCGAAAAAGGTGGGGACGAATTGTCAAAGGGACGAAAAAATAGGGGACGATTTGCCATGGATCCGAAAGATCTATAATAGCGATCCTCTAAGCTTCTTCGATTAGACCATAACAACACCCAGCCATGCCCTACCTAGGCTGACCACACTCGCTAGACACACGCCTCAACGCGCAAAAGGTTTCGGCGGGTACTGATGGTAAACACAGAGAACGTTCTTTGCCTGTCTCGATATCCGCAAGAGGTCCCCAGAATCATTCTCTTACCCCCTCTACCCCTTCCTTAACGTCCCTGGGGACGCCTCCGCTCCACCAGCTGAGGGCGATGAAGAGGCTTTCCTCCCGCAGAGCATTAAGCCCATTGACACGAAATGGACGATCAGGACGATCGAGCCACCGAAGGGATGAACTCAAGCCCTTCCAATAACCCGAACAGCGGCGGCGTGACCAGGGGCGGGGGGTGGTTTAAGGGTAACTACCCGGCCCAAGCGCCTGGTACCAACTACCCACTCGACCCCCAATACTCACGCAGTGCGGGATTTTGTTTCAAACCAAAATGTATCATCAGCTTATTGTTGCAGACGCGTCACGAGCAAGCGAGCACGCTTCGACTCACCTGAAACAAAAGAAACCTCTAATTAGCACATAGAACCCTCATCCCGCTTCATATTTGGGGTGGCCACGAGGAGGGGAGCGGAGCGGGGGAAGAAGAGAGGAAGTAGTTAGACACAGAGTCTGATTCGTATGCAGAGAGGGTCCAGCTAGCTGTGGTGGCTCCAGTGAATAGATTACAATTTGCTTGCCAGTTTGAACAAAGAGAGAGAGAGAGAGAGAGAGAGAGAGAGAGAGAGAGAGAGCAGGGAGTGAAGGCGAGGGGGAGAGATTTAGGCGTGGG
>NW_026267232.1:127345-129003 GCF_000697945.3 Frankliniella occidentalis
GGGGGGAGCGTTCGGGCGGGCAGGGACCTCCACTCCTAAAGGTAGGAGTTCCGCGCGATGGAATGCTTGGGGGGGAGAGAAACTATTCCAGCAGCGGAATCTTACAGGAAGCAGGATAGAGGAACAGGGGGTTAAAGGTAGAGGAAAAGAGAGAGAGAGGGAAGGGGGGGAGCTTGGCGGACTGAGAGGCCGTTCAGACTACAATACATGCGCGGCCGGGCAGAAACCGTGAACCTTCAACTTTTTTTTAATATACATATACATTTTCATTTTTCAAACACATTTGTCAATACGAGCAGACCGTACACTTTGGCGGAGTTACCACGCCGCCTCGTCCCGCCCGCCGTCGACACGCACTGCTCGTCGCGCGCTATCTCCTCTACCCCAATTTATGTCCGCGCCGCGAGAGCCGCCCCCGGAACCCAAACCGCAGCGAGAGCTGCAATCGCAGCGCCGCGCATCTCGAGTTTCCCTCGGCAGCGCGGGGGGACACTCCACTGCGGGGGAGAGGCGACCCGGCCCGGCGGCCGCGGGCCACTCTGGAAAATTTGGTGTGAGGCAGTCTCACATACCAAATGGTGCGAGGCAAACCTATACCTCACACCAAATGGTGTGAGACCCTCAGTGCCTCACATCATTTAGATGTGAGGAGGTGTCACACCATTTTGCTGTGAGGCACACAGTTAAAGTCGTACGAAGCAAAATGCCAAATACTTCGTACCTACGAAGGATTTGCTCCCTACGAAGCGTCCAAATCCTTTGTGTTACAAAGGATTTGGCATTTTCTTCGTAAGACTTTAACAGTGCACAATGAGTATCACACCATTCTGTGTGTGACTGCCTCACATCATTTGGTGTGAGACTGCCGCACACCTGAGTTTCCAGAGCAATGCGGCGGCGGTATGGCTCAACATACCAAGGACAAACACCATTTGTTCTGCTTCTTCTTTTCATTAAACCAAATAAGCATACTTTTTACAAGGTAGACGCACGTTAAAACCGTGTGAAGCTGAGCTAAATGTGCGTCTACCTTGGCCTGCGGCGCGCTAAAATTAAAATGTTTTCGCGATTTTGGTTGGCATGCCCGTCCACCTCACATCCCACGTCTCACTGGTCTCACGCTAGGCGCCTCACTTCACGCCGTCTTCCGGGCCGTCTCCCCTTACGCTTCCTGACAGAGCTGAGCATTTAAAGTTAAAGTTTAATTTCATGTTCAAGTTAAGCTCAGCAATAATTTCTGAAGTAACCATAAAACTTTCTTTGTTATATTGCGTCATATTGCAGCTTTTGCTGCGTTGTGAGCGCACTTTTCTTGCGTGCTACGTTCGTGAAATAAAAATTGAAAGCCGCATGAAAGCCGTTGTCTGCCTCTTGCGATGGTATTTGAACCCAGGGGCTGTGTCATTCCCCATGCATACAGGAGCGTAGCCGAAAGTGTGCGTGTGTGAGCTTATGTGAGTGTGTGTGTGTGTGTGAGTAGGGGGTGGATGTGCACCAGCTGGCCCCGCCGCCGACCCACCTCACTCCACCTCGCCATTGTACGAGCGCGACGTGCACGACGTGCGAGAGCAAGTGTGACGGGCTCCAGCGAGACAGAGAGAGAGGGAGACAGAGAGAGAGGGAGACAGAGAGAGAGAGACAGAAAGAGATGGGGGGGG
>NW_026267232.1:129053-130420 GCF_000697945.3 Frankliniella occidentalis
TACAATTTGCTTGCCAGTTTGAACAAAGAGAGAGGGGGCAAGGGAGAGAGCAAGGGAAAGAGGGAGAGCAGGGAGTGAAGGCGAGGGGGAGAGATTTAGGCGTGGGCCAGCAGCGTGGCGTAGAGCAGGGTTAGAGTAGACAGGCGTGGGGTTCCCGCGCACTAAATGCAATCTCCAGCCAGCAAAGACCCCGCAGCCCGCGACCCTGTGGCCTCCCACCCCCATCCCATACCCATGCTGCTCATTCCCTCACTCGCCGGATCCATTGGAACCTATCAACTTTTTCTCACCTAGGCCTACCTCGCCCAACCAGAAAAATCGTTTCTGGGTTAGAAGACAAGACAATGCGAACAAAGATCTTGGGGTTATTCTTTTTAAACGCCAAACGCCAAGAAATGCTTTTTCTGGGTACATAACCTATGACCTCGTTTCTGAAGTTAAAGGCGTGATCTGGCCATGACAAACAAGTACGTACAGCTCACCACTGTAAATGGGTTGGCGTCTTATGACGCCAAAATATTGGCGTCCTTTATAGAACGCCAAATTTTGGCGTCATAAGACACCAATTCTTGGCGTCTTATGACGCCAAAATTTGGCGTCATAAGACGCCAGAATTTGGTGTCATAAGACGCCAATATTTTGGCGTCAAATGACGCCAACCCATTTACAGTGACACGTTGCAAGATATGTTGTAGTTAACAAAAGTTCACAAAATATATTCGCTGTATGCCCCGGTTAACCCGATGATGTGCGCATAAAAAAAATCCCAGTGCAGAAATCTCATCCTTTGCCTTGCTAAGAGGGGATATTCATCAATCACAAGAGGGCGTTATTCACAGCGCGACGGTCGCCCAGAGAGCGTGAGGGAGAGGGAGGGAGAGAGAGAGAACCTTTTCAAAACGGGCTGGACGACTATCCATCTCGCTCCTCTATTTATGATCGGCCCATCGTCATGAAGGGGCAGACTGAAACGGACTGAAAAAAAAACAAACTAGAAAAGAATCTTTATGATGCGCCAACGTGTGTTATGCACACCTCGTCTCATATGTCACGTAAACACCAGAGAGTGGAAGAGCAAAAATGAAACGCTTTTCCTTCGGCAAGGGAGAAAAAAGGAACCTCTAATGGTCGGGGCAAAGAAAAGAGCACCACTTCATTTTTTTTCTCAAAAGAAAAAAGCTTTTTCTCCGCTCGCCGTCGCGTTACGCACGGCGTTTGATCGTTTTCTTTTTGAAGGACGCAGCCAATTTCTCACCTGTATTCAGGTGAACACAAAAAAAAAAGAGGAGTGGGGCCACGGACGACGCTATGTATGGAGAAAGCTCGTGACCTTACGTTGTGTAATGATGTAGTGCGAGCCAGGCGGG
>NW_026267232.1:134325-140361 GCF_000697945.3 Frankliniella occidentalis
CACCAGAATTCAAGTTTTCAGTTTTCTTTTCAATTTTTTCTGGAAATACTTCAACTTTTCCCCCATTTTTTTCTGAAAAAGTTTCAAAATTTTCCGGAAAAGTTCCGGTTTTCTAAAATTCCCTAGGGTGCCAGGCCTGCTCCTCACAGTGTTACTCACCCCGGCCGGCCCCTGCGGGCGCGCTCCCTGGCGAGCTTGGCGCGGCGCCGCAGGCAGCAGATGACGAGCAGGGCCAGCAGCGGGAAGCCGAGGATGCACGAGACGATGGGGATGACCACGGACTCGGGAGACACTGCGGGCAGAAAGGCAAAACCGAGTTAGAGTCGTTATAGGCTAGGTTTTAACAGTTTTTGCAGGTACAGGTCAAGGTAAGTACAGGTTAATTGTATGACAGTTTTTTTCCTAGGGGTTCATTAAATTCATGTCAAGGTAATTGTGTTACAGGTTTTTTTATAGGTTCATTAAATTACAGGTTTTTGTAGGTTCGATTTTTTTTTTTTAGGTTTTTATAGGGTTATAAGCCTACATATGTTTAACGCCGATATAAATGCCGATCGATCCAAGAGAGACGCTTTTCCTCTTTCACATCCGTTTCGGGCTTCATTAAAAACACCCTCGGCCGCCTCTCGAGGTGTAGTGTAGAGCTGTTCGTGGACGACGCGCGGTGCTGGCGAGGACAACCCGAATGAACTGCAAGGCGTCTAGAAACTTTTAATGAGACGTCTTCCTCCCCACCCTCCCTGCCGGTGGATATGAAAACGCCACTCATGCTGTTTACGAGTTTAGTGCTTCTTTCTGTTTTTTTGTTTTTTTTACTATTCTGAGAGATTTTATCTACACACACCATCTCGTGTGTTATGTTGTTTTTGTTTTTCGGAGTGTAGCGGCAGTGTTAAGGGTAAGCAAAGTTTAAGCACTTTGCTCTTGCCGGGAGCAAGTTTTGCAGAGGGTGCGGTATATGCGCGCGGCGTTTGAATGCATGTAACTCTCTGGCGTATGCATGCATGCGCGCCTCCGCGTGTTGCGAATAGCGCGGTGTTCAAGTATTGAATGCAGACCGAGCAGCTCGCGGACTTTGCCTGCACCGTTTCTAAGGACGCGTGGCGTGGCGTGGCGCTGTCCAGTCACACCGCCGCCCTCCGCCCTTGCCTCTGCTGCTGGGGCCGGGCCGACTGTTTCGTCATTAAATATTTGGGCCTCTCTGCGCACGCTGCCCGCCCCGCTGGCTGCCGGCGCGCCGCACGCCGTTCTCTCCGCGAGCTGTTCTCGGCGCGCTGTTCTGCGCGGTATAACGGGCCGAGAGCCGCGCAACGTGCGAAGCCGAATGAACGTTGCGATAATATTAGCCGACCCGGCCCGACCCGCCCGACCCGTCCCAGCGGACCCGCTGCCATTGCTGCTGCTGCTGCTTGATTTGCGTACATGAATTTTCTTTTTACCTTTGACCCCAGACCTTTGGCCCTGCTCCGTTCACGCGGTCCGAAGGCTCATTATTTCATAATATGGTTTGTCTCTGTCCGGTGCCCGTTCGTGTACGTGGGGGCGTGTGTCTGTGTGCGTGCGCGGGCGTTTTACGAGTGTGTGGGCGATCCTCGGCTGGGCCTGATGGCTGCTGCTGCTGCTGCCCAGTGGGACAGAGCGCGCGTTGTGTTTGGTCGTAGCGCCGTCGTCGTCGTCGGTGTGGCAGCGACGGTGGTGGCGCCTCGGTTGCTCCCGCCCGCGATCGCTTTTGCAAAGTCCCAAGGCCGATGGGCGGCTTGGTGTGGCGGGGCGGGGCGGGGCGGGGCGGGTGGCCATTACTGGTACACCCACCTAAATGATGCAGCCCAGGGGCGACCCTCACGCGCGCCGCCACCAGGATGAGGATGAGGATCAGGTGGGTCAGGGCCACTACCGCGAGGCCGCGGGATCGGTCGCAGTAGGCACTGCTGCTGCCACTGCTGCTGGCATCTGGTTTGGTTTAACTTCCTTATTTTCGTCAAAAAAACGGCATCATGATGCGGCTAGCCTGAAAGTGGTGCGAGGGGTAGTCGGTAGTCCACTCCACGAAAAGCAAGGCACTCAGAAAAGCGTCCCCCCAAACCGCTGGGCGCCCCGTGCCTCCAAAACCCAATATGCAGACCCGTGCCCCCAAACCCCATAGGGCGGCCCCGTGCCCCCTGCAAGTGAAATGCACGGGCCGGCAGTGCTGACCACACCGCGCCGCACAGAGCCCGCCGGCCGCTGCTGGCATTCCCCTCAAGAGGGCCGCGTTCGAACCAGCGCAGGCGCCGACACCGTGCCGCCGTGCCCCACGCCCTACCAGAAGGGGGGACGGCGGGCATCGGATCGAGGGCGCCGCCGCGGATGCGGCCCGGCAACTCAATTTCGCACGGACGGATTGGCACAACGTGTTTACCCCTGAACAGGCAATACACTCGCCAAAATGGACGCGCGCGCAGGGAAGGACGGCGATTAGCGGGGCTGTTCTGCAAAGCGGACCAAAGCGGACAAGTGAGAGCGAAAGAGAAAGAGAGCAGAAAGAGAAAGGGGGAGGGGAGCGCGAAATAAAGGTAGTCGAGAGCGGAGTGAATTTTTCACGGTCCGAGTGTCGCTTGGCGGTGGAATGTCCCGTCAGAAGCACCGCGCCCGGCCGCGCCTCACGTGCGTGACGTCCAGCGCCGAGGCCCTCCATTTAGGAGACAGGCACGCCGAGAATCCTTTGGAGCGGGCGGGGCTAGACCACTGAGGGGGGGAGGGGGCAGCAACGGGCCGGTGGCCATGGCAGAGGGAAAAGGGCGATTTTCGAGCACGCGAGGGAGCAGAGCTGCTCTGAAAATGCGAAAGTAGTCGTACTTTTCTAACACTGAAAAATGGTAAATAGTAAAATAGTAAATGACGCCAATACTTGGCGTCAAAAGATGCAAAAATTTGGCATTCGTCAGGGGACGCCAATATTTCGGAGAGACGATGGTCCTAATATTATAGTCGTGTACACTCGAAGTGTAGGAGTTTCCACTCTAGCAACATTACCTCAATTGTATACTACACATATGTAAGGTAATCGAGGCAATCCTACCTCCAGGTATAATTGAACTCCAACTCTTCCTGTTGTCAGTATAATGTTATAAAGAATTATTTCGTCTAACTGCTAAGAACAGTTATAAGTGGCTTATGAAGGTTAAGCAGCAGGAATACTGACAAAAACGGGTCAAAAAGTTAGAAACATGATGAGAGTGAAGGCACAGCGCAGCGTTTCCAACTTTTCAACAAAAGTGCTAGACAAACAACGTCGCACAGTTTAGATTTGTGTTACTTTGATCCTACAACTCGTTGTAAGCGGTACGCAGAATGTATGGTAAGACATAAATTAGGTGCGTGACATGACTTGCCGTCAGAGCCCGACATGCACGCGTTTGCAGCTGAGGTGGTACAACACAACATACACGCGCGCTGCTGTGCGGCCTACAGCACTAATGGCCTGATTGATGTACATAATGAGGGCGGTCATGTACTGCTTGGGCCGGTGCTCGAGGGGCCGGGCACAAGCCTCGGCACAAGCCTCGGCACGAGCACGCTCTCCAGTCCAGCATCCATCCATCTCGACCACACCCGGCCCCCACAGGGCCCCCACACGGCCCCCGCCATGCGTCTCCGTCGCACCGACAGGCGGCCCCAGCCCGGCGGCCACTCGGCCGCAGTCGGCTCGGGCGCCGGGGAGGTAGGCAACGTAGGCGCAGCCGTGCGGGCGCACTGCCTACCCGGCCAGGCGGTCGCTCTGCTGCGGCGCTCCGCGGCCTGGTCAGGCGGTCTCGCTCTCGCTCCCCCCGCTCCACCGCGCAGCCGCGCGCGCCGCCTGGCTGGCTCCCGCTAGCTAACTTGACTCCCTTCCGCTCCAACTCGCCGCCGCCAGCCCCCGCCGCCACCGCCGCGGTCACCAGCCTGCCAAACAGACGGCGGCGGCCAGGCCGGCCTCACTGCGCGCCAACTTGGGCCCGGCCAGCCCGAGCTGTCAGCCAGCGCGCCATGCGCCGCGCCGCGCCACTTCCCAATCCGGCAAATGGGGCAACGACGACTCCGGGCTCCGTAACTCATTCGCCGTGCAGCGCCGCTGCAATCCCCAGGATGGGACATTTAATAACATATGTGGCGCATCGGCAGCTACAGCTCTGATAGCGGGAACCGCAGCACACTGCAAAATGCTTTCAGAAAAAAGCTACGTCGAGGGACGTATCGTGAAAGCAGATGATACAAATTTAAGGATATGTCTGTGCCCTAATTTTCTCTCATATTTTGCTGTTATTTGTTTATGGCTGTTTGTCACTTTTAGCAATTGCTTTCTTGCAATTCAACGGACTAGCGGCATGGCATAGCGGAAGAGATAGGATAGGGGGCAGCAGGCAGGCCGGGCGGCATCCGTGGCTCAGTATTGTTGGGTATTGTTGGTGGGCACGGGCGGCGGGCGGCGGGGCTGGCGACTTCTCGCGCCCCTTATACATCTGGGTGACGTCATGCGCTTTGGTTTTCTGCCCTTCTCGAGAGTACAAGCTGCTGACACCTTAAAGTTTTATATATATATGTTTTATGTTTAGTCTAAAGCTATTTAAGGTATCATCTGCTAAAAAGGTTCACAAATGCAAAAGGGTTTTCTTTGCAGCTTACAAAGTGTTTTGAAGAACACCGCCAGGAAAACATTACCATGTGGGTTCATGGACCCTTTGTCCACTTCTGGACGTTGTAACGATGGACGTTAGATTTTAAGCTCAAAGGAATTTTAGTAGCGACAGTACTGATAGGATTTGAACTGACCTAAAAGGTTGCAATGGTAGTAGAGATTAAACTGGCAGCAACAGTAATTATATATCGAAGCGAGTAGAAGTCCCTAACTGGTAGAAGGGATGACGGGGGCAACGGCGGTAGCAAGCAAGCCCGGTAGAAACGGCGTGGGAGCAGCGGTAGCATTCCCCTGATGATAGCCCGCCGTTAAGCGCCGTGTCACTTACCGGCAGCGAGCCGAGCGGCCGTGTCAGTCTTAATTAGCCCCCCAGCGAGTCAAACTGCAAGGACTACCGCCCCATCTCTTCCTCTCGCTCTACCCCTCTCCCTCCGTCTCTTTCTTTTCCGCAGTAACATCCCGCCGTTCGTTCATCCCCTCTCTCTCTCTCTCTCTCACACACACACACACACACACTCACGCCCTGAGCCCGCCCGCCACACGTCAGTCCCGCACATGTCATGATTCACGGTGCCCATTAAGGCCGAATTGTCTACCGGGGGAGAGAGGGGGTGTGTGTGGGTGATGGTGTGGGGTGGGATGGGGTGGGATGATGCAGGAGTGGTGGTGCAAGAGGAAAAGAAAGAGGCAGACGCTTAAATCTCGGCTCAAATTCTTATATGCACTCTCATTGTGCATATGTATGCACGGATATTTTGTGTTTCTTACAAAAATATATACACAAAAGAAAAACTGACAAAATTGTATTTACATTTGAAATGAAGCTGTGTACAATTGAGGAAGAGGATCGTTGTAAGTTCAAAACAAATAGTTTTTGAGTGTGTGCGTTTGTCTGAAAAACTTTGCGAGGAAAGTTAAGATGCTTGTTAAATTAGCAATGGATAAGTCACTACTTCAAGCACGCATGCTCCAATGCAATGAGGTACGAAAGAACACGAACACAGACTTAAAGCAAACGGAAAAAAAAGAAACAGAACAAAATAAGCAGCTGCATCGCACTGATAAACGCCAAGTATGTACCGACATTTCCAGTCTTCATCACGACTCACGCCCATAGTTCAATTGATTGAACGCGATGCGATGGTACGCCGGACAACAAAGAGGAAGAGGAGTTGCGTGCGATAGAACCGGAAGTGAGAGGAAGCGAGGGGGGGGGGGAAACAGACCAGCTAAAAGGGACACGGCGGGGCAATAAATCAAGAGACCACCACGCCACTACACTTTTCCCGACGCTTTTGAGTAAAAGAGGAACGAAAAGGGACGAGCGCGGAGAGAGGGAGAGAGAGAGAGAGAGAGAGAGAGAGAGAGAGAGAGAGGGGGGG
>NW_026267232.1:140411-146137 GCF_000697945.3 Frankliniella occidentalis
AGGGCAGCGGGGGCGTGCACACCGAGGCAGACGAATGCTTGTTAGTAGTCGTAGTGTATTGTGTTTGTGCCGCGCGGCGTGGAGGAGAGGGTCGCCAGTGGGGCCGGGGGGGCTGGGCTCTAGTGAACCATTCTACGCACACGCGTGGGGGCGGCGCACACATATTCGCCAGCTGCCGGGCTGAAAAAAGGGGAAAGCAGGAACAGAATACACGCATCGCAAGCCACGTTGTTAACGCAGCCATTCCAAGGACGGGCGCGAGAGGCAGGACGCCCGACTATAGCTCTCCTTGGGAGGGCTTCAGCGCCAGCCTGCGATCGCTGCACAACTAAAACTAAACTTCCCGCTCACGGACCAGCGAACTAACGGGGTGGGAGGAAGGGGTAGGTAAAGGTCGGCGGGGGCGAGTGGGAGGGGGGAATACTGGCAAGCAGCAGTTGTTCTTTGCGTCTGTATGTAAAACTTCCAGTAGTAGACGTCCGGCAGATTAGAGTTGGGTCGGTGTACGCCCCCTAGGGGTAGGATGAGAGGGGAGGGGGAAGGAAGAGGGATGGGGTGCTACCTTTCGGATTGGGTTTAGTACAACTTTGTTCATTAATCTCCATGAGTGATAGGGATAGGCTGGACAACGTCCTGTGGGCACTAATTAACGTCGCTACAAAAATCCCCAGCCTCCACCACCCCCTTGCAACTCTTTTTCTCTCGCGCAACTCCCCTCCTCACCCAACTGAATGTTTCGGTGGGCACCACGAAGCAAGAAAGCAACCTATATCCATTACAGCGAAACAGGGAAGGAAAAAAAAGAAATACGCACACACGCGCAAAAAGAGGAAAACAGCACACATTATGAGATGCGCATTATATTCCAGGGAGAGCATCCGTCGCCGTGTAATAACAGCAGAGGCTTTTTGTGTTGCTCTCTCCCTTCTCTCTCTCTCCCGCTCGCTCTTACACTCTTAACGTGAATACAGTTCCATTTTCTTAACTGAGGACACGCGACACAGCACGTAAATGCAATAATTACAACACTTCAAAACAACGAAAATCCGAATAACCTGCGAGAAACAGAGAAGTTAGTAGCTTTTCAATGACCGCAGAGTCGGTAGTGTTCCAACAGCACTGTTTTTCAACGAATGTGACGTCACATTCGTTTCAATGTTAATCGTGTCACGTTCGTTTGAATGTTGTGTCATATTCGTTTAAACGTGAATCGACCAAGCCTGGGCGCCATTAGAGTATCACCTCACCTGAAGTCACGTTTAAATGAATGTGACACAATATTCAAACGAATGTGACAAGATTCACATTAAAACGAATGTGACGTCACATTCCTTGAATAACAGTGAGTGAGATGGACCTGAAGAACCGGAAATCATCCCTGGGTTTTTGCTGTCGCGCTACTGGTCACTTAACCTGTTTGCTTTTATAGGATTTGTATTTCGCGTTTCCATTAACCACGATCTGGCGGCAGGTCATGCGTGGGAGGTGACTGACCGACAGATGGCCTTACCACTACCCCTCCTTCATGCTCCTTTAACCTTCATTCGTATTTCTACAATTATTTCCTTTCCTTTTCCCTGCCGTAAGTCGTTTGCTCAGTCAGTGCAGCAGTGGGATGCACCGGCCTGATACAGCGCGGGGGAGGAAGGGGGCCACGGACAAAGGCATCGCGACGGAATAACTAATTGCTCCGGAAAAACGGAAAAAGACGCGTCCACCATCCCATTTATCTCTCTCCCTTCCATTTTATTAATTAATCATAAAGCGGAGGAGCAGGAAAGTGATTCGCAAAGAGCGCAGCCTGCGAATCACTTGACAATAGGTTTACTCGTCGAAAAGACTCGGAGAATAAAAAGTAAGATTAATCATCCAGAAATACGAATTCGAGTGGGCAAATATTTGAGAGTTGATTCAAACAAAATTTTTGTTGTTTCCCAACTTCTAAATTTTTCCATACCAAATAGTGTTTGGAGATATATCGCGGTTTACAAATCATTAATTGTACGTAAGGTCAAAGGTATCTTCAATTTAATAATTCCAGATGCGATTCCAACATACAAAAGTGAATGTGATTGGCAGTATTTGTACTTTTCGTTTTGATTCGTTGCTCTGGAAACCCAAGTGTGTACTTGAACACACAATATTCTGCATACCTACACCTACATGTATGCAGACTATTCTGTGTACTTGGCAAGTACACAGAATATTGTGTGTACTTTATCAAGTACACAGAATATTGTGTGTACTTGGTCAAGTACACACTAAGTCTCTTGCATAAACGTATGGAGGTTTTAGTGTGTACTTGACCAAGTACACACAATGTTCTGTGTACTTGACCAAGTACACACAACATTCTGTGTACTTGCCAAGTACACAGAATATTCTGCATACATGTAGGTATGCAGAATATTGTGTGTTCAAGTACACACTTGGGTTTCCAGAGTGTAGGCAGTATTTTTTACCGACCGTCGTGTTTCTCTTCGCTGTGTATAAACTCGACTGCGTATGGGCGAATTGCTTATCATTTCACACAATCGCGAGAGCGAATAGAGCCATGGCTCGTTAGAAAATGCATCGCAACTTTCTAACGGGACACACACCTCCCAGTCACACACCAACCGCCACGACCGCGGCGGTGTGCCGGCGGAAGAGGCGCCACGAAGGCGCCAGCCGCCAAAGTTAGCGCGACCGCACTCCACTAATCCTTCAACCTGGCCCCGGCCTGGCCCCGGCCTGGCCCCGACCCCCACACGAGCAAGTTGGCCACTTAGCCCCGCTGTTCTCCCACGCACCTCGCGGCACGACACAGAACTTTACTTATGTAAGTGGATGGGTCCGTGCGGACGCCCCATTCTGTCTCCTTCCTTCTCCCCCTCTCTCTTTCCGTTTCTCCTGTACCCTTCACCACGCGAGGCGTTCGTTTCGACCGCGGTTTATGGTGCCATCTAAGTGCACCTCAGCACAGGTTCGTCAACAGCAGGACATGTTTGAAAAGTCAAGCGACCCACTAAAGCATGTAGTAGATGAACATCTGTCTGCCGTCTACTGGCTCTTTCCTCTTCCATCTCCACTTTCACCCGGGCCATCTTTGATCTCCCTCATCCTGCCTCCCTGACCCAGCCCGCGGCGCACCCAACCCTTTTGTTTCGGTGAGAGCCGGATATATATTTCGGGCCGGAGGTTGGCAGCACTGCCAGTCACGCTGTTGTGGCGGCAGCAGTGCTGCCATTGTTCGGCCGCCCTGCTCCATCATCAGCACCACCGTCTTGGCCCTAAAGAGATGTAACGACAACCCTTTAGAGCCCAAACGACCCTCAGCAGCGGCCTCGGGCTCGGCGGGCCGTACACCTCTGGACGGCCCCCTTAAAACACACTTAACAAGCTGGATACTGCCGATACAAAGACGGGCTACAACCATCCGAACAGCCGTGTACGGGCGCGCCGGCGGCCGGCCCCTCTACCGCCCTGCCCCGCCCCGCCAACCCCCTTTGCCCCGTCATGCATTCAGGCGCTTTGTTTCCCCCGACCTTTCACGACCGTCCCCCGGCGATGACGTCCACCTCCACGACGTCCATCTCTCCAGCAATATTTTCAAACGATCATGGCCTCCGCTCTCCCTTGCCTCCTCGCCCGGGTGCTCTCTCTCCCCGGCCACAGCACGCGGCCGCGAGACCCTCCAAGACAATGGATAGAATACCATCCAGAGGCCCACTTAAGAAAATGAGGGGCCCCTTCAGCAGAAAGGCCTGGAACTCTCTTTCGAGAAACAGTGAATCAAAAGCAATCGCGTTTTCACTGCGGGTATTCAAACACACTGCTCCCGACTCGCCCATTTACCTGGAGGCAAAGGGGAGAAGCGCAAAAGACGTGGAGAAAAGGGCAGAGTGAACCACAACCACGTTCCCTTTCACCTGTGTCACGCTCCCCTCCCTTCCTCCTTTCCCCGAACCCATCTCTCTCCGTATTAAAATTCATGACGTCAACCACTGTCTCGCTCGTATTAAATTAAGCAGCCACCGGCGGCAGTGGCTGGGCCGCGGCTTGACGTGGCGCGGTGGCTGAAGAAGCGAAAGTGAAAATTTACCCCCCACCCCACCCCTATATATACCCCCTTCCAGAGATGCCTGCATGTGATGCGCCTGCGTATGCAAATCCGCCGGCGCCGCAGCAGTGCCGCTGGCAGAACGAATGTGCTGGCGCCTGGCGCCCCGCCCCGCCACGCCTCCTTGGCTGCGCCGCCAGATGGATGGCGAGCTAATACGCCGGAAGCAGGCAAACTCTCGACTAATCACATGCCCGGAAGTGACCCGTGAGACAAGTAAGCAGTGGGACAGAGCGGTTCGGAGGGGTTCTAAGCATACGATGGCTACGTGTGATGATCAATATTTCATCAAGTATAATGACGGAAGCAATGCATCCAGTGACACAGAGCGTCTTAAGGCCTGGGCATACACGCAAAAAAAAAAGATAAGCTGAGAAAGCTAATGTACTAGCTGGATTCATGATAGGTACTAATGTTAGCTAGGGCAGCTAACAGTTCTGGTGGCTAAGGTCATACCCGTAGCAGCTGGTCAGTACGTAGGATGGTGAAAAAGTTAGGTAGTAAAATTAGCTGTAGCAGCTATCACGTATCCAGTTTATCTGTGTTTTTTCCGAGTATAAGCGTCATTATCCGATGTTTTCAGTGGTTACATTAGACACCCCTTTTCCCGTTCCCCTCTCCCCCCTTCACCGTAAACACACGTAGACGCACGTAGACGCACGCGCACACACACTAAACACACACTACAAACATATACTCACACACTACACACTACACACACACACTCACACTCACACACACACACTCACACTCACACTCACACACCATATTTCACTCTCTCCACGAGGAAAAGACATGGGGAGAGAGCTAAAAGCCACAAGCCTAGAGGGAGGTATAAAGCCGGTTTGTGGTGATGTGACGACTGGAACAGGCCCCCCAACCTCCTGCGTCGCTCAGCTCGAAACTCGCAACAAACACTACTTGTAGAGCGAAAGAGACGAGATAGAGACACACAGAGATAGTCGGGGGAAGGGGGCCGACGACCTTATTACCGACATTGTACACGCCGAATGCCTACTACACGACAGTCTCGAAACAGCAGCAACGACGTAAATAAAATTATCATAAATTAAAATGCATATAAAATTAATCTTCAGTCAGGACGATGCCCCTTCTCCAGTCTGCGCGGGTTGACTCTTCTGGATTCGCTCCCCGCGTACATAGTGCCCCAGCCCAGCGCTGCTGCGACAAAGTTGGCCGAGCAAATTAGCAACACTCCTCGCACGCCACGCCCCGCCACACCCCACCACGCCCCGCCGAGTGCAGCCAATTTGCCTGGTAGAACGCCTCGGCCGAACAAGGTGCCAGACAGGGCCGCAGGGTTGAATCAAGGGACTCCGGCAGCGATATACACAGAGAGAGACGACCCAGGGAGCCGGGAAAGGACAGGAAGGACCACGCGGTCCCGTTCAGCCAGAGAAGACGGATGAGGAAAACGTCAAAAGACTCGGGGAGTGACAGGCAGCTGCGAGCGCCCGTCTCAAACTTTTCTGTCTCCCCTTTTTGAAGTTCGGCGCATGACCACAGGGAGACCATAAAAATGGCGACCAGTGCGCGGAATCCTTTGCAGATCGGGGCGGGCAGCAGGGGAGGGTGAGAGAGAGAGAGAGAGAGAGAGAGAGAG
>NW_026267232.1:154950-157150 GCF_000697945.3 Frankliniella occidentalis
ATGCACTCCTGCAGTTCACCTACAGAACATGTCTGCTACTGTCCCTTCCTATCCCCACTGCCCTCCCCCTACTTAATTTACCCTTTTGTGTGATGCCATATGATGTTGAATGTTTGTAAGATTTATATTTAATTATGCTACAGTTGGTCACTTGTCAGTTGGCGCCACTTTGTTACGTCTTGTTCTTCTTGAATTTGTTTACCTGTCTGCTAAAGCATGGTCGTACTGTCAGTCTTCAGTGGAATTCCTTGTCGTTGTAGTCGTTCAATAAAAGTCGTTGTCGTTGAGATACATCTGACTATCTACTTCAATCCCTGGACACGCCCCATACCTAAATTCTACATATGAAGCATGATGCTCCCATTTCATTTAATTCCATTTATTTTTTTAAGGTGAAATTCTATTGGATTGCCTCTGGTTGAAGTGAAATTAAATACCCTACTTTTAAATTTAATTTCAAAATACATTTAAACTTCTCTCCAACGACAGATATAAGTTATCGCTTTTTGATTCACTTTATCAGATCTCTCTGAGACATTTGATGGATCACGAGTCGCTGAAGTATATTTCATTGAAAGTTCTATAATGTATCGTATCAAAGAGTTTAATTTCAATGCTCCCACCATTTTATTGGATATCATTAAACATAATGTGACTGCAGACAAAGCTAATCAATTTAAGAAAATGGTATACTTTGTTCTGATTTCGATGGGCCTATCCTACCTGAGTTTGCGAGATTGGCTATAATATTGTTCAGTCCTTTGCAAGTCCATGGCTATCGTAAAAATAAGTTGTGTGTTTAAAAATCGTTCTGACAAGTTCTACTGAAAGATTAGGTGACTTCCAATCATTCTACTAGTAAACACCATTCCATTTTGTTAAAAAATCAAAATTGAAAATTAGGATTTTTTTAGAAATTACAAAATTAAAAGTGTAATACAAGACTTGAATTCCTTTTTCAGAATTAAAAAGGAAATGTCTTATGCTCAAAGCCGATCAGAGTCGAAATGGCAAAGTTATTAGCCTCCAACGCGGTAAATGTATGCAAAAACGACCAAATAGTCAATTTGGGGGGCAATAACTCTGCCATTTCGATTCCGATCGTCTTGGAGCATAAAACATTTTCGTTTTCTTTTGTCAAGATGAACTCGAAACAATAGTTACCTTTTCACATTTTTCCCGAACCACTACCCCCTTCCCCCTCCAACTTACGTAAGTAAACACGTAAACCATTTGAAATATCACTTTCGTTTCTTCTCACCGGACACTCGCGAAACTTCGTAGGTCCAGTTCCGCAACTCTAAAACTAAAACTATCACACCCTGTTTGACGATCTGACAATTAAATCACTTGTGAGAGAGTATCAAAGTCGCGAAGTGAGCGCCGGAGCCACCGGCGCTTTTCACCCACTCGAGTGCAGTGCTGCCAACATACCAACGAACTGCGCGCGAGTTCAAATTAAACGATTGAATATTTCAAAGCTGACCAATGCATGCAATAATGCACACAGATAATCCTCGTTAATTCTCGATTCTTAGACTAACCCGCTTCTCGCTGTCAGTGTAGCACATTTGGAGGAGATACGGAATGTGACACACAGACAGACAGACTCACGACGGAGACATCGCCTGACCCCTCATCGACTTGGACTGAGCTTCGCTCAGCGATAAAAACCAAAATTTAAAGAAAAAAATTGAAGAGAAGAAATCTGCGACGCGGGGAAAATTTCTTTGATCATGATGGTGACATGTTTCGCAATAAAAATGGCGTATTAAATATATGATAAAATATCAAAACGAAACATAGAGGTGATGTTTGGGCATCACCCCTGCTCGCCCAGCCCAGTTGTAAGAGTGAGCCGGTGCCGTTTGTGGCCTGATGGGGTCTGATGCGACCCACCCAGGCCAGCCCCGCCCGGGGCCCGGTCGAGTGTCCGACAAAATGGCGCCTCCCGCCGTCATGACAGATGGCACCGCGCGGGGCCCCCGGTGGTCGGACAAGTCGGCGCCATCACGCGGGGCCTGCGGGCCGGGCCAGGGGCCGGGCCGCGCCCCACAGAGCGGTCGACAGCGGCCCAGAGCGGTGCATTCCTCACGGAGGAGAGCGCCAGTCACGCGGTCCATTTTGCCCTCCTCGATCACCCGCGAGTATGGAGCATGGCACCGTGTCGTGGAGAACCGGGGCGGGGCGTGGAGGGGGA
>NW_026267232.1:157200-163903 GCF_000697945.3 Frankliniella occidentalis
GGGGGGGACAGACAGCGGGAGCGAATATCACTCAGTCGCGAGGAGCATGACTTTCATGTGGGACGGTTGCGCGGCAAATGTTGCGGGTTCGGGATAAGAAGAGCGACAAAGATCCGAGAAACATACTAGTAAGCTAGAAGGAGGAAGTAATAATAAGAGTTGTATATAGCAGTAGCGCGGCGAGCGCGAGCGAGACAAAGAGTGAAGGGAATGAGAGAGAGTGAGAGAGAAAGAGTGGGTTAGGGTAGGAGGAAAAGGAACGGGGGAGAGGATTTAGAAGCAGTAGGGGTTGGGGCCGTGCTGAAAGAGATGTCGCATCATTACCACTGGCATAATCTTTTTGTTACTGGGGGCGCGGGGCCGGGCCCGGGCTGGCCAGGAGCTCCCGGAGGTAATGTAGCATGCCCGCCCCGCGCCCGCCCTCCTCTATTCTTTCCGCTGAGCCTGTCACAAGACGGGCGGACGGACCGACCGACGGACGGACGGACGTGGCCCAGCGACCACAACCACAAAAGCCCCCCCGCTGGAAGCAGACGACACAATGCCGTCGCTCGGAGATTGATTCCATAACACCCGAAGTCATACAAGTGAAAAGGGATGCACGAGCTGCACGGTGGTTGGTACGGTTGGCGATCTCCCTGCGCCATCGGATCAGGCGCGCGCTATGGTTCTACACTGTTAAAAATTCTGTGTCCAGAAACAGAATCCATACAGATTGTCCTGCACTTCCGTACTATTACAGTCCACCCTACGGTCATACTGTTCAAAAACTTACCAGGCCATTCTGTAGTGATTTACTGCTGTAAATTTCAACTGTGCATGATGTTAAGCAGGCCACCACAGAGGGAGAGACATAGAGAAGCAGAGAGAGAGAGAGAGAGAGAGAAAGAGGGGGGGGGCAGGGGGAGAAGCCCGACGTAAAAGGGCTGCGGCGCGTTGCGCGAATCTTGATACGAATGGGGACGAGCTCAGGGTGCAAGGCGCGTCACCAGCCACCACGGCTCTTACACCGCGAGCAGGAGACGGAGGCTTAATAAAATAATAAAATGCTTTTGCCCTCCCGCGCACCTCGTGCCTTGAAAGATGAGACAAAAAAGATAACAATTCTATGCCAAAGACATCAGCGGATGAAAAAACAAAATGAAGAATTGCGGGTGCGGCGAAGTGGTGATGCAGCATCCAGCAAAGCCTCCGGGGGTTTTCCGGCGGGGGTGGCTGGCGGGGTGTGAGAGCGCCGCGCCACCCCCTCCGGTATGCAGGGCTGCAGGCGCCGAGGTGTGCGACCATCCCTAACTAACCTAATTTCCATGCCAGCGTCACAGTGTATGCCGCCAGCGGGGGGCGAGGGGCAGCGGGGGGAAGGGGTCCAACCTCCCCACTTCCCGTGTTCCGCCGGGAAAGTCAGCGTCGAACCAGGACACCAACACCGACGATGTCGCTTTTCATGTATTTTGTAGATGTGTGCGCGTGTTTGTGAGAACGTGTGAGTGTGTGTGCGCTCGCTCGCCTGTGAGTAAGAGAGAGAGAGATAGCAGCCGCAGCCTCGTCACCAACCTTATTCACATGGACGCAGCCACACTCACTCGCACAGGAGAAAAGATCAGACATCCATGTCAAGGAGGATGGATGGATGGATGGATGGATGGAGAGAACGATGGATAGAACGATGGATAGATCGGTTGGTGATCGCTGAGCACCGGTAATCAATTGACCAGCGCCTTATACATCCTGTTCAGCACAACGTATACGTCTATAGAGAAGGTGTGATGCTTCGCATTACTCTCTTGTACGGTTCTCTCTTTTCATATGATTCTTTCTCTCTCTCGCACTCCTAGTCACGGGCGCCCCCACGCACGCACACTCACGCGTGCCCGCGTGCGAGGGGAGGGGAAAGTGAAAAAGGAAAGGCGCTGTTTGTCGACAGTGTTGCGCGATAGTGCGGTGACGAATGGCCGGGCAGATAGGCCGCGCCGCACGCACAACGCACAGCAGAAGCTTAATCATCCTCACGTCGATCAGTGGCCACTGTCGCCAACGCACGACCTTCATTCTTCTCCAAAAATACCCGACTAAACCCTTGAAACTTTTAAGAATTCCGAATAATGGATAAAGATAAATGTACTTACGGTAAAACACGTGTTTAATTTTGCACGTCAAATGGATGTTTAAGCTCAAGTGTGCATTTTCTCGACACATTGTGATGTCTAACTAGGTTAAACGTCAATTGATGTTTAAGCTTTCGGCACTTCAGAAAAGTATAGCAGCTGCACACCATATGGTTGCTGTAGAGCTGTGTGTGTCCAAGTGTGCAGAATTTAAAAACGTGTACAAGACGTTTAAAAAGTGCACACCACGCAAGTCTGCAACTTGAGTTAAACACCATGTAATGTTTACAATCATAACTTGCACACGTTGGTGTACACATTGTGCATATATTGTTTTACCAAGGTAAAGTGAATGTGAATGAAAATGGCGGAAATAAAAGCTACTATACGATAAAACACCATCACTCGGACCTATAAATGTGCTATCGGTGCATCGCAACAGGCGCTATATACAGAAATGAGACAAAAGCGTCTCTCTCGCACTCGGCCGCACCTCAGTCTGTATCGGTGCGGGCCTTATCGGGTCTTCTGTTTTATGCTAATTACATGTCAACATGCGCGCGCTGGGCGGGACGCATCGAAACACATACACACCATCGCACCCTCCCCCCCGAACCCCCCCCCCCCCCCCCACACACACACCATCGCACCAGACCCGCCCACCACCAAGCAGATAAACATGCGCGCGCGCACACACACAACACCCTATAACACCCCCCTTGCCCCCTTCCCATATTTCCTTCATCTCTCAAAGCTACAGTTAGTAAGGGTAAACGTACCACCAAACATGGATCATTTTTCGAAAAATCAACTTAGGAACACCTCACCCTTTTTAGGGGGCGAGGTGTATGTTTGGACCACGTTTCGAGACGTTACAGAGAAGAATAAATCAATATTAAAAGAGTTCTTCTTCATACACCGCCCTTAAGCAGTCCAAAAGTATCATAACATCGTTGGTGGAATCTGTTATTTCGGACTATGTCCTAACTGCGACGATGGTAAAAGGGCAAGAGTGCACTAATAAACTAAGTAGGCAACTGTTTAACACTTGTAGATGTGCAACACAGCAAGTTCAACAATTGTTAAAAAAAAAACAAAAAAAAGATACTACGGGTAGTCGCACTAAATCTGCCAATGAGATATTCGGATTGCACTAATTGTGGACTAAATCATGGCACTATCGGTTGAATTGGTGCGAGCATGGGTGGGGCCAGCTTCATGGAGCTCTTTAACACAAGATTAGGGTACTACGGGTAGTTGCACTAAATCTGCCGATGAGATATTCGGATTGCACTAATTGTGCACTAAATCATGGCACTATCGGTTGAATTGGTGCGAGCATGGGTGGGGCCAGCTTCATGGAGCTCTTTAACACAAGATTAGGGTACTACGGGTAGTTGCACTAAATCTGCCGATGAGATATTCGGATTGCACTAATTGTGCACTAAATCATGGCCCTATCAGTCGAATTGGTGCGAGCATGGGTGGGGCCAGCATCATGGAGCTCTTTAACACAAGATTAGGGTACTACGGGTAGTCGTACTAAATCTACAGATATTACTACGGGAAGTCGCACTAAATCTGCCAATGAGATATTTGGATTGCACTTATTGTGCACTAAATCATGGCACAATCGATTGAATTTCTGCGAGCATTGGGAAGGGCCAGCTTCATGGAGCTCTTTAACACAAGATTAGGGTACTACGGGTAGTTGCACTAAATCTGCCGATGAGATATTCGGATTGCACTAATTGGGCACTAAATCATGAATATCGGTTGAATTTGTGCGAGCATTGGGAAGGGCCAGCTTCATCGAGCTTTTTAACACGAGATTCGGGTACTACGGGTAGTCGCACTAAATCTGCCGATGAGATATTCGGATTGCACTAATTGTGCACTAAATCAAGGCACTTTCGGTTGAAATTGTGCAAGCATGGGTGGGGTCAGCTTCATGGAGCCATTTAACACGAGATTTGGGTACCACGGGTAGTCGTACTAAATCTGCCGATATTAGGATTGCACTAATTGGGTACTACAACATTCCCTTATTGGTTGAATTTGTGCGAGCCTGGGTCGACTTGAACACTTCCAAGTGTGCAGCTTAGTAGCCGCACACTTGCACGAGTTTAACTCGGTAGGTGTGCACTTGAAAGTGTGCAACTCCTGAGCTGAGCGCTCCCTACACAAGAAGTGTTTCATCTGCGGAAGTGAGAGGAGTTGCACACTTGCAAGTGAACACCAACTAAGTTGAACACTTGCAAGTGTACAACTAAGAGTTGCACACTTGCAAATATTGAACTTGCTGTTGCACAATAACAAATGTTTCGAAGTTTCACACATAGTTTATCGGTGTGATATTGTCTCTTACATTTTGAAATAGTTTAATCAAACGACGGTTTGAAGCAAAACATTTTGACAATGTGTAATTTTAGCCGTGGCGAGTAAATAACAAGAGGGCAAGCTTAAGGGAGGAAAAGGGGACCATAAGGCAGAAAACTTGTAGCCACCACAAAGAGGCGGTCAATTCGATTAGAGAAGAGTGCTCTGTCTACTTGCTCTCACTCTCACCCGACCAGCCGACCGCTGGCAGCATCACGCTCTAGCCAGCACTGCAGACTCCCTGCTCACACTCACCTGCAACAGAAAAAAAAACTTTCGTCAGTAACTCGTAAATAATAAAGCAAAAAACACAAAATTAGAGCAAACAAAAAAACAAAAAAAACAACACACACACACACACACACACACACACACACACATACGGTAAAGTCCACGAGGGTGACACGCGGGACTCGTTATTTTTATCGTATAGTGTCCTTGACGACGATGACGTACACAAAGTAGGTCTAGCAGGCGAGGGCGCTGCCAGGCCGGGTCAAGTGCGTCCTACACATCAGCAGGTGGGTGTGACCCCGCGGGCGTTCCTACCCCGCACTCCACCGTTCTCTTTCATTCCTTTCCATCCACTTTCCTCCATTTCTCCCCCCCCCCTTCCTCTCTCTCTCTCCCACTTGAGGAGCGTGACGTAAACGCCTGCCGACCACTTCCGGTCTGCCAAGACGACGGCGACGCCGAGGCCACATCCTCAAAAACGATAATATTTCAGTCCGTCGGACGCGTCATTAGCGCTGAAAGCGAGGGGCTGAAAGGGGCTGAGAGGCAGAGTGGGGCGCTGCGCCTTGAGAGCGGCGAGCAGCGGGGGGCAACCGGGCGACCAGCCCGACCCGATCCACGCAAAGGAGGCAACGACACAAAAATAAAATAAACAAAAACAAATAAACGTCAGGAAAAGGGGGAAGGGGAGGTGGTGCTGCTGGCAAAAATTTGAACCTGAAACCTACTACAAAACTCCCCTCTCCCCCCTCTCTCACTCACACACACACTCACACTCACTCACACACTTGCCGTTATCCCAAACCAGCCCCAGCGCCACTAGCGTGCAACTGGTTTACACATAAATCTCTCCCCTCGCTCTCCCTCCCCACCACGACACTCGCCAAACTCTTTCCTTTCCTATAATCGGCAGCATCCTTCCGCTGTACATCTTCTCGAGATGCCTGCCTCCTCTCCCCGATCTCTCCCTCTTCCCTCACGACACTGCTCCCCGGGCTCACTCTGAGATCGAGAGGGGGACAACCGAAAAAGAGCAGCCAACGCATTCATAACGAGTGTCGCCAAGAGGAACCCACGGGATTGCACCTTTTTAGAACAGCAGCAAGCAGCAACTTCTATACATAATAAGATTTCAACGACTACAAAGCCAATTGCATCTTACGAAAACTTTTTGAATTTTGGGAGAACGCAATAAAACCCAAATCGACGCATAATCCCACACTGAAGTCTTCGCCTCGACGCGCGACCCCACCGCAGCCCCGGAAGCCTCCCACCATCAAAGAACACAGAATTGGAACAAATATTGGGATAGCTGCCTACAAAAGGGTCGCCGCCCCCCACTCCTCCCTGTCGACTCGCAAACAAACCAAACATAAAAGGGAATAAGCGTGACCCATGCTGGCCAACATACCGCGCTGATAACCAAGCATCATTCACCAACATTTTCATCTATTTATCTCTCTTTAGTCCCACCGCCATTATGGCCAATTGTTTCGAGGCCAAGCGCACGACATCAAAGTCGTTATTTCATTAGGGGTCTGCCCAGCGGATCGGCTACACTTGCTGGTTTTTCGGCTAATGAATAAATGCCTGCGAGGGTTGCTGCCTTTTTTTAGGCGCTACATAACGTGAAAGAGAGCGACATAGCGACGTTATCGTCATGAACAAGACACTAGAGGAAAGGTATAAAAAAGGTCAACCAACACAAAATGTGCTCTTCTGTCAGCCAGTGAGACTAGGACTGGGGTGGTCCTCGAGATGACGATGATGGTTGCTCGGGACGCTTGATGAATGCCATGGCTCTTGTGAGCCCCGGACCAGCTGCCCATTCAGCCGCGAGAGGACGTCTAGGACGTCTCAGATCCGCCACGCAACGCCACGCCACACTGCTTTGGCATGAGGTCATTTAGGTCCCATCAGACCCCTTGACCACCGCGCTGCTGAGGTACAGGGACACAGCAGAGAGCGAGACAGGGAGGGGGGGG
>NW_026267232.1:163953-166241 GCF_000697945.3 Frankliniella occidentalis
ATTTGCATACCGAGAGAGAGGCGGCAGCCTCCAGGGGGAGGTTAGGGAAAGAGAGAGGAAGGGGGAGGTCAGCACCGCTGTGATCTGCTGCGCAAATACTGTAGCGGCGCAATCAAACACACGAGGCAGAGGACTCTTCTAGGAAGAGCGACGGCAGGGCCAGAGGAGAGGATGGAAGAGTGCACGCTGTAGAGGTAGAGAGAAAGGGCAGGGAGAGGGAGAAATGAAGAGAGAGGGGGAGAGAGAGAAATTTCAGGAATTAAAAGTGTGTGTGGCCGACGGCTGCGACTGGTAGGTGTGTCAGCTGCCGCCCGCGAAGAGCATTCACTATGCATGGCCCTAACACATTTCTACCGTTAGTCCTCCGCTTTTCGGGGCAGCGTCCAACGTCAACTAACCAAATGTATAAATAAGCCCCTCTATTTGGCACCAAAAAACACAGACGGAATACTTTTGAAAATTCCGTTTTTGAATATTCATTTGAAGTTAAGCCGCAAGAGTGGCATCTTCGGTTTTGTCCCTTTTGAAAGATTAGACTACACCTAAGATTATCTTGTTCGATAAAGAGCCAAGGCAACTGAATTACCTTCATTTGAAGGAATAATTTTTCCCATGTGATAAAAAAATTATTTCAGTTTTCGCCGATGCGTAAATTACTGTAAGGCAGGGCAGAGCAGGGCAGTGAAGCCAAAAACTATAGCTTCTTTTTTTAATTCGCATTTTCCCCTCGCTCATTTCATTTTTTTCCTGCGCTTAGTTTTAGCCGCAGTAGCAGTAAGCCTAAAACATAGCGTAAAATAAAAAGACACGGATAAAACGTTCGATAATTGATGATACGCTGGAACAAGCTTTTCCCTATATCCATCTAATGGTCTCGCAAAAGAACTGCGAGGTCCACACACGCACACACACACACAGAGTCTATACTCTGTCGGGGAATTATGTTAGCGGAAATGGGTGGCTGGCTGGCAGGGCTGCCTGGCTTGGCTTTGCACGCACAGCTCTGTTTACGACGGAGTTGATAACAACTCGGCCGGAACGCGCGAACAACTTTTTGTTTGAAACCGCTGCACGACGCAGTTTGGTTCACTTTGCAGCTGCGTGGGCGCGTGCGTGTATGCGCGCGTGCACGCGCGAGTCTGTTTTATAGAAAAAGCGGAAGTTTAAAAGGTTTACTCACACCTATAACACAAGATTTTTCGACGACCAGCAGGTAAAAAAAGTTAGACACAATTAAGCATTAGCACGCGTGAGCTGGATGTAGCAAACGTCCTGCCCCGAACGTGTTGGGACCTCCCATTAGCATAGCGAAATATCACTGCTCATACTATAAAAACAGAGCAAGACTAAAACACAACTTTGATCTCTCTCGTGCAGAATACGTCCTCGTCTCACTATAACGTGGCCAAGCCAGTGGTTTGGACGGCCATAGCTGGCCATCAAAAACGCCAACTCATAATTTTCCCTCTCCATTTTTTTCCCACTCCCTTTCTCTCTCTCCTCCTTATCTCTTTTTTCGCTCCCTTTTGGGATGACGTGTGGACCGCTGGGAGGCTGCGTCGGGTCAACAGAGCGCCCCCCCTACTGTCTGGCTGCCATCCAGCGCGAGCCCCCCTTCCTGGCCTCCTGGTCCCGCCTGCGACCGTGGCTTTGGCAAAGGCCTGTTCGGCTGGGAAACCTACTCGGTCTCAGATGAACACACACACACACACACACACACACACACACACACAGAGAGAGAGAGAGAGAGAGAGAGAGAAAGAGAGAGAGAGAGAGAGAGAGAGGCGCTATCGCGGAGGTGAATCAGCCACCCCCGGCAGGAGAAACGGCCGGACAGAGCTGAGCTTAGCGTCACAAAGCCCGGAGGACGCGCTGGCGGGGCCGCTGGCCGCGCTGGCTGCGCGCCCGCCGGGTAGGCAGACCCGCCGCGCACGCAAGTTCGACGGTGCGGCCCACCGGCCCGGCGCTCCGCGTCCCGCGGCCGGCCGGGAGGGAGAACAGAAAGTGAAAATGCGACGGAAAAGCAATCATAACGCGTCATTTTCCGTTTCACGCTGACTCCCGCCCCCTCCTCCCCGCAGTCCTAACCCAAACCAAAAATACTTTTTACGTTGCACCGAAAAATACCACCCAAAAAATCTTTCGAATACATCGACCAGAGTTGGCTTTTGTGGCGGTGGGGGTCATACAGGGCACATGGCCGGGCATTAGGTCTTTATCACGTTTCACGTCTGAGTGACCACAGGGGTGGCGCAAGGGCAGCCGGCCCGGGGGGTTAGGGGTTGGGG
>NW_026267232.1:167436-180836 GCF_000697945.3 Frankliniella occidentalis
CGCGCCCCGCTAGTCCGCGCTTAGCCGCTTGACAGTGTCAGTCACGGGGGCAGACAGGCGGAGCGGCCGGTTTAAATATGTATACCCCGTACAACATGGGTCCATTTAGCGGCTAAATAAATGAACGCAAAGACGACTTGACGGCCTGGCAGGGGGCAGGGTGGGCGGGCGCAGAGGGGACCAGTCTCGCGTCCAACTTCGCGCCGGGCCAAACCACCTGGCGAGCGCACAAGAGAGACAGCGGCTCACGGGTGACAGAGAAGCAAGGCCGGCGTCCAACAGCACACAAAACAACCCCCACGCACATGAGCGACAGTGGACAGCGATTGCGGCGCCGAGAGCAAAAATACAAGGCAAAGAATCTTATATTTACCCGCCCTTCCTCCAACTCTCCCCCCTCCCCCTCTTCTTTTCCGCAATATGGCCCACGTTATATGTCCCCCTTGTCCAACAATTGACAAAAATGTCGAAGGGAGCTGAGAAAAGAGTTTTCTGCGGCAGACCGCCTTGGGGGAGCGGCAGGAGGGCCCCCGGACCGGCCGGACGAGGAGGGAAGGTTTGACGGAGGTATTTGGGGACGGTGAGTGGCAGATTGACCGGGAGAGAGGCAGGGGAGGGCCGACAGGACGAGAGGGGGGATAAGGGGAGGTGCTGCTGTGCCCAACTGTCATCATTCAGTGCAGCCTCCCGAGCATTTTGTTCCCTAAACCCTCCTGAGCGACCCGCGCCTCCGACCCGGCCGCCGCGCCGGGCGGACTCAACTCTGTCGGAAACAAACCTTTGTATTCTCACAAGTATCGGGACTGGGGAAAGGGGACGTGGCGCATGGGAGCGGGGGCAGCTGGGACCGCCGCGTGGGCGCGGTCGAGAAGAAGTAGTCATGGCACGTCTCAACGATTAAGACGATATTCAAAAATATTCCCATGAGGCTAAAAGGCAAAATTTGAATTGACAAATGTTCACTCTTACAGTAGAGGAAAATTTGCGACTGTCCACTTTCATTCAAAAACTGACCTGTTGCGTTTCATTTCATAACATATTACATATGAATTGTGTCACATGGCTTGGAATATCATGACACATTCGTTAGAATGCGACATGGTACTCCCACGAAATGTGACACGGGTCACAGTCTTTCAAACGTCACGGCACAGTGTTTGAATTACAGTGTACACGTTGTATGAAATTTCCTTCGTTTCCCTCCCCCGCACGACCGATATCTCTCTGCCTCCTTTCCTTTCGCGGTGCACTTAGACAGATTCGGCCTTCCGCTCTCGGCCCCAGTCGCATTCATCCCGGCCCGCACGCATGTCGGCCCGACGGGGCATCGATCAGCCGACCTGTGACATCCGTCGCACCCATCAAACGGGGGCTAGAGAGAGAGACAGAGAGAGAGAGAGAGAGAGAGAGAGAGAGAGAGAGAGAGAGAGACCGAGGCCGACCGGAGACAAAATTTTCTTCCCTTCTGAAGATGAAAGCGAAAGAAAAGAAGCGGAGCTCGGCGGCGGCCTGGGCCATGGGGATGAAGGATGGTGATCGAGAGGGGAGGATCCGAGGGGAAGGGAAGGGGGAGGGGGGGCTGATGGCCCACGACGTGAGAGTAGTTCATGAAAAAATAAAGCGGGCGGAGGACCGGCGGAGTCGTCGTCTCTCTTTGAAAACACGACGACGACGACGACGGCGACTGCGGACGACGAGTTACTTATATTTTTCGTCGGAATCAGAAGAGATGATGTCGCTTTCTATGGCTGCCGTCGTCTCCGGCTCCCTCTCCCCTTTGCCCAGCAGGACGTCGCGTCCTACAAATGTGATGGACATGTGTTTACACTCTCAAACTCGGGGCGAGTTGGATTTTTCACAACCCCAGCAGCGCTCCGCAGACAGCACTGCAGAGAGTATGACCCCCTTTCTCCCCCGGCTGCTTCGACCAGCAGTTATCGCCGCTTTCCGTAATTAATACTCCAGAGGGTCTTCTGCTTCTCGGGGAGCAGTGTTAATTGGCCGCGCGATCCGCAGTAGCCAGCTCAGCGCCACCGACAACTTTTCCGTTCCGCGCATTCCTGCCCTCTTTTTTTCTGTCCCCTCCTCTCTCTCTCTCTCTCTCTCTCTCTCTCTCTCTCTCTCTCTCTCTCTGCTGCAGAATAAAGACCGTGCCCGCTCCTCTTCCAACTTTTACCGGGACGGCCGCCCGGTGTGCGTTGAAGACCAAGTTATAACAGACCGTAAACCTCGGTGCGATTGTTTGCCTAGATTGGGCAACTGAAAGGTGTAGAGGGAGAAGGGGGGAGGGGGGTATACACCAGCCAGGACGGGGGCCACGGCAAGGGGATGGGGATGGGGTGCCAATTATCAAAAGCAAACACTTTCATCGCTTGACGCGCGTAACGAAGTATTCATGTACATAGTCATGTTTCAGAAGGAGATTTTTTTGGTGGAGGGGTGGAGGGAAGGGGGATGAGGGCAAGTGGTTGGGAAGACGAATGACAGAATATAAGTGGGCCAAGATGTATCACTCGTTACAAGAAACAGCTAGGTGCTGAGAGGGGACGACGATCGAGTTAAAAGGTAGAAAGAATTTGAGGGAAAAATGATTAATTTCCTCGAACAAAAACCGAATCCGCCCTCGTTTTACCATTTTGTTTTCAGCTCCTGCTGGCCGGCAGCTTAGCTTCTGGGACCGGAACGGTCACCATGGCGCCCGACTAATTCACGAGCACACTTTTGTTCTTTTCGACAGAGCAGGCAAACACAAACAGCAAATCCATGAGCGGGTAGAGGCTCCTGTAGAGTGGAGAACGCATTACAAAGCTGAGGCAGCGCGGGCAGCGCCCGCCCGGCCCGGTCGGGTCAGTTCTTCATTGTGAGGGGCTCTGTGGGGCCCCGGCCCGCCCCCGGCCCGCCCCCCACCCGCCCCTGGCCCGGCCACACCGCACCCCCGAGGGCTCAGACACTAGGCCCGGCCGGGCCTGGGCCATCGGGACCAGCGCGACGCGCAGTGGACAGCACGTCTGGCACAAAGAATAGCTTCCCGCATCAGCCCGGCTCGGCATGAAAAGACAATTTTCCGTCCATCCTTCAAGAGGGGATCGCTTTAATCACACAATAATGGGCCACAAGCTTTCCGCCCCGCGCTGCCGCAGCGGCGCCGAGCAGTGAAACAGGAAGCGAACTGACCTCGCCAGGGATTCGCGTCCGGCATGGAATTCGTTACGGAAACGGCGCAGATTAAGGAAAGGTAATAATATGCCTTCTCAATATGACAAGGGACATTAAAATTGTTTTTCCATTGCGTATCCACTCAAAAAAGATATTTGCCAGCACAATACAAAAGAAAAACAGTTATTAAAAGCCAAATAAGATACGTTTCACCAACATTTTGGAAATAATCATAATTTGTGCAACAAGAATATCATTAGACCGATTGCACCTGTACAATGTTAAACTGGTTCGTTATGTGACGAAAAATATTGTGACGAATAGTTTGTCACAAGGGTTGAGATGAACCAATCGTAACATTGTGACGGGCCATTCGTCACTTGTGATGACCTATTCGTCAATCAAGATAAATGAAACTTTTGTCACGTGACAAAATAACTATCAGAAACCTGGAAGCAAATAAGCGCTCATGGCTAGGCTCCGGGTGCCAGACGACCCCATACAGATAGCCTTGGTAGCCGTGTGGTTACGGGGCGCTTGTTTCCACGTACAAGTGCACAAAATATATCTCTTGACAGTATTAACGTACTTTATCTCAAATGAAAACATTCTTCAGAGAAGTATGCAAAACCCTCGCCAATCCAGTTTTCCTTCCCGGCTGCCATGCCCAGCCCTGAGCTCGGCCCGGCCCGGCCCGTCAGTGCGCCTGCACGGCTCTCCTCACCTCGCTCCACACACAATGGCACGAAAAAGCCCCATTCAGGCGGGGGGCCCCTTCCGCTGCCGAGGGGCGCAAGCAGCGGATTCCGTAACGGATCCCTGATCAAACGCGGCCAGCGGAGCGACCCGTGCGGCGCTACAGGACACCGCCCGCCATAGAACACAGGATCAGGACTTTGGTGGACAGGAAAAAGGGGGGGGGGGAGGCCCGTTGGACGGCCGCGGACAGAAACACGAGGCCGACAGCCACGGACAGCCGGGTAATGGATATCCTTCAGCGCAACAACACGAGGCCTGCCGGCATCACCGCGCCGCTGCTCTCGGCTCGACAACATCGTGATTTTCCGAACAAACAAAATACGATAATTCTGTTTGCGCCAGACTATAAATTCGTACAAAGTTTCCAAATAAGAATTCTACCATACTCTTCGGCGGGGTCATGGATACAGGCTATTCGACGGGATCGGAACTCGAAACCTCAACGCCGCAGCCGCAGGTCCGGTCACCACCGGGCCGGGGTACCGGGAGCCAGCCCGAGCGGAACACGCCGGCCATTGAGTAGTGCCGGCGCAAAGAGCCCGGCCCGGACGACCTCCGCCCCGCCCCGCCCCGCCCCGCGACCTCATTGATGGCCGCCAGTAGGCTACGAGCCGGGCCGGGGTATCTCTGCTGATATAAACGTCCGACGATGCGGCGCTGAAATACGAGCCTGAAAGCAGTTTGAATAATTCGGCCATTGAAAATCCAAAAGCAGAACGGAAGGTCGGGAGAGGCGGGGCGGGGCGCCCGGCCACGGTATGAGGTCCTGCGTGCCTCTGCTGCTGCTCACAGACTGGATGCTGAGTGAAGAGCCAGCCAGCCGTCACAGCAGCACAGACAAACAAACGACAAGAGAAGAACGAGAGGGAGGGAGGGGGGGGGGTGATGGGGGGGATGGGAGGGGGAATCAGGGGAGATGATGGGATGCGCCAAGATTCCTTCGAGAGGATTTAATTGACCACGACCGTCTTTTCCAGGAACCCACCGAAACGGCCGAGGGTGGGCGGACATACGGACGGCAGGCGTGTCGCAGCACAGCAAAACGGTTCAAAATAAAAAAAAACAAACGACACAACCGCAACTAGCACACACGGCAGAACGCAATAACTCATACATAGTTTCCTGGGAAAGTGGTTTGGTGTGTGTGATTTACGACCCCCATATTGACCCTGCCATTCCAGCAATCCCCCCCCCCTCCCGGACACACACACACAAACACACACGAGACCAGGTGGCACATACAGGTAGGGCCCGAACTACCCCCGCCGCGCCCGCTCTCCTCCTCTCCCGCATCCCTCTCTCTTCAGAGTGTTGGAACATACTAAAGCTGACGCGTTTATCGTTTGAGCAGATTTGCCCCACGCGATAACGGCGAGAGCAGGGAGGGGGGGGGGGCAGCATACTCCGCACCAAAGCATCCGCCACTACCGCCGCGCGGTGTCCAAGTTTACGACGTCATGTGCATTGCATTACTGCTGCCCCTCCCCCTCCAACCCCCGCGGTGATGCCAACGGGACGGCGAGAAGCATTATTTTCACACATTGGGGTTCGCTACAGTGCACTCGGTCAAAAAAACGAACCATTTTTGATGGTTTCATTTTGAAGATGAATGCACAATACGGATACACAGCTTTCAGGTCTCCTACTTTTTCTTTTCGTCACATACTGTACAGCATGCAGGCGTGCTGGCAGGATTGCTTACAGTCAACTTGTGCCTCCGAGCAATAAGAGGCTAAGCGCTCTGACACCTGAATGTGAGATACAGTTGAACAAAAAAGAAAGAAAAGTACAGGGACTTTGGGACACCCAGTAGAAGCAATTAACAAATTTAGGTGTGCAACTGACAAGTGAGGGCAGTTGCCTTTTAAGAATTGTAGAAAAATGATATTAAAAGAAAATGTTTATTACTAATATAAGTTGCCATATTTCTTTACGAGTTAAATTTAAGTTTAAGGGGAGCATAAACTCATAACAATTAAAGAATAATTCAACATTCAATACAAGGAAGAGATGCTGACTACAATACACAAGATGGCAAATTTTATTCACTGCTGATTGAAATGTTTAGATACCTTTATTTTAGTTTAATTGCTATAAAGTGAATTGAAACTTCCAGTTGGTTGGATGTGACAAATGCAAAACTAATAATTACCGTGTCTTTACCGTTCATCGCACAATAAGTGAAAGCTTTGAATGGCAAGCAAATAGGCAATCTCACTGAGACAGGGAACATTAGGGTTGCATATTAACGGTGGAGAAAGTTACTGCAGGGAACAGAATAATTTAAGGAACGTCCCAAGCACAGCAGAGTCAAATACCAAGTAGGATCAATAGACCCTTTCAGAATTAGCAAAGTCGAGAAAAAGGTGAAGAACAATACACCGGAAATAACCCAAACGTGCCCAAAACACTTGAATGAAACGTAGATTGTATCATTTTGATATTGTTTACATTTTAGGCAAGTTTTCATAAACGTTTGGGTTATTAAAAGCAACTATTTCCTGCCCTTGTTCTTCACTTCGCTAATTTTGAAAGGGTATATATAGCACTTAAAAAAAAAAAAAAAAAAAGTTAAAAAAAAAAACAAGTTAAAAAAAAACACAGTACATTTTAAACCTGGGTCGAGGATAGGTGTGGAGCGCAACCAAGTGCAGAGACTCACCAAATTTACTTAAATGGGTGACGTCACCACTCAAACTTCAAATGTTCACACAGCCAAAACAGGGAGAAACACAAAGCAGCACACCAACAGCACTGCTTATTTAACACACTGAATGCCATTTATGAAACACAAAGCAAAAGAGGCAAGTCATTTCAATTAACACTTTCACTTTCACACATCTATAGAAGTTTGGTCACATCAGACACATGGTCGAGATGGAGGTTAGGGCCGAAGGCTCCTTGGCCTAGGTCATGGCCGTATCGTCGTGTTGGAAAGAAACGGTCGGTGGATGGTATAGGTTATCGTCCAGAACATCACACACGACAACGGCATAAAGCCGTCGCGAAAAACGGCACTATCTAGTGAACTATTCGGGCTCACGTACGGACACGACAAACGCAGAGGTAAAACTTTATCCAGCCTAGAACGGTGGTCGCGAGACAAATGAGGAAACAGCTGATGTTGGAGCTCAGCTGTTGTGTGCGACGGGGGGGCGAGTGCTGAGTAGGTGTGAGCGCAGCAGGAGTGTGAGGGGTGGCCTACCTGCACGGCGGCAGGCACGGTGTTCTGAGAGCGTGTCTCCGCTACAGACAGAACAGTGCGATAAAGTTGCCTACGCGCTGGGCGCAGACGCTTTTGAGGGGGGGGGGGGACGCGCCTCCGCAAAAGGACGCGGCCCACCTCGCGACTTCGCGCTGCTCAACCCCCTGCTTGCGGATTCACCCCCCAACCCCATCTTGTCTGGTCGGCGCCTATTCTCGCTGCGCTACATCGGCTACTTTTCACCAGAGTGAGGGGGGGCGAGAACATGATCAGTGAGATCGAAATAATAAAGACGGCAGCGACTAACTGCAGCGGTGCCAGAATGCCCCCCCCCCCCACACACACACCACAGGGGCGCACGGGGACACAGCGGATGTGTCCGCTTGGCGGAGCGCGGAGCAGCAGTGGCAGCGGAGCGGATTCGGGTTTCGAGAGGCCGTGGCGAGAGGGGGGTGGGGCGTGGGGCCTCCAGGCAGCGAACGACGCCATACATCCTGGAACGCGCCCCCGGGGAGGTGGCCCGGGTGGCCTGGTCAGCCGATGACAACCCGACCCCGGGTCGCGCGCCCGCCCGCGCTCATGTGTGGGTGTACCGTAACGAACTTCAAGTCAGAGTCTCCAGCCGGGTGCGAGAGAGAGAGAGAGAGAGAGAGAGAGAGAGAGAGAGAGAGAGAGAGAGAGAGTGGTGGGAGGGGAAAAGTCACACAACAGAAACACCCAACAGAAACACCCACTTTCGGGGAGGGAGGGGGGGGGGAGAGACCTGTACGAGTAAACAGGTGCAGCGCAGCCTACAATGTATGGACTTGTTGGGCCCTAAAACATTTAACGGCCGCCGGCTGCAGTTGCGTTGTATTCCCGAAACGACCGGGCTGCACTCTACCCCCACCAGCTCCCCTCTATCCTCCTCCCCGCTCCTGTCGCGCGCGCACGCACGCATTTGACAAACAGAAGCGCGCGGAGAATTCCGACGATTGTGTGCTATGGTTAATTCGGTGTATCCGGGGGGGGGGAGGGTATTCACTAAACATAAAACTTGCACAGAGTATACTCGGTATTACACCAAGTTACGTGGTATTATCGGGCATCACGCCGGTATTGAATACCCCCCGCTCGGGGTTATCTACGCTTGTGGTTCGGTTGCAATAACGATGACCTGGGTCTGAAAGAGTACGGCCGTATCCACTGGACTGCGAGAAAAAAAGCACGGCACGCACTGATTGAGTCCTTGCGAGAGCGAATCGTGCTGAGTGAGGTACACAGCCTACATATGGCAAAACCGACGTCTCAATTTTTGAGAAAAAAAAGGGAAAACTTTTGGTACCATATTTTTGACGGTCTCGCCGCGCTGTGGTCAGCTAAACCACAGTCCATCATAGCAGAGTGAAAGATAGGGAAAGGGGGGGGGGGGGTATCTCGCTAAGTCCCCGGAAGAGAGGGGCGAAGGAGAGGAATGGGGGGAGGGCGAAGGGGAAATCCAGGTCAGAAAAGATGGCGGCCTGCATTCGGGAACCGAACGCCAACTCAAATATTTGTCGAAAACTAGTAGAGTGAGGAGACGCACAGCGCACAGTATGAGGTGGGAGAGGGGAGAGGGGGGAGGGGGGTGAAATGAAAAAGAAAAAGGAAAGATACCAAATCGAGCAAAGAAAAGGGGGAAGAGGGCGCTCCGGGGCCCACGCTAAGCACGGCAACTCGGCGATCAGCAAGTGATTCGCAAGAAGACTAACAAGCGAGAAGCGCGAAGAGAAAGGGATGGAGGGGGGGGGGATAACGCCAGGTATTAAATGGACCGTAGGCGAGACTGATTAATAATTGCAGACTCTTGTCTTGGCGGTACGGCTCGGCTGCCCTCCGTGTTGTGTAGCCCAGCTGCCGCCCCCGCTGCCGTCCTCCAGTTAAATCGAAGAGGAAAAGGGGGGGGGGAAAGGGAGGCGGAAAAAGTTTGAGCGGGGTAAAAAAAAAAAAGTGGGTCAACGCCCGACGCCCAATACATATTGGACGACGTCAAATGACAGCCTCATTATTACCATGTTTGAGTGACAAAGTCATTACAGGAAGTATAGTATGTACTCCCAAAAATGAAAAATAAAAGACCAGGGCGCTAGCCAAGTTCGTGCGAGTTTATTGCGTGTGTGTGTGTGTGTGTGTGTGCGCGCTTGCGTGGCGCGTGTGCGTGCGTGTGTGTGTGTTGTGTTACGGTCGCGCACCTGTTGGCGTGAGGTAGGCCTTCACACGTTTGACTGTAGTGTGTGCGCGTGCAGTAAGCGTCTTACGCAATACGAGGAGAAGAGTGCGTCGTAGCGCGCTTGGAAGGACAGGAGAGTGAAAAGAGGTGGGGGGGGTAGAGAGAGGATAGGCGAGGGAGGGGAGGATAGGGGAGGGTAATCCTGTCTGCGCTGTCAGCGGCCGAATAAAATCCCTAGCCGCTGAGGTTGGGAGGAAGAAGGGAAGAGGGGGAGGGTGGGGGGGAGGACGCGGCAGCCACGACAGGAAAAGAGATCCAGCCGGGGCCTAAAATCTGGCTGCACTATACGGCTCGCGTTGAGGGGTGGGGGGCGAAACAAGAAAGGGAATAGCAAACAACGGTCAAGCAAATCTGTCGGTTGGGTGTTCGACCTGTCCTCTTATCCTGACGCTGGGGGGGAAAATATGCAGGTTAAAAATTAACAGACGTGAATACGAACAAACGGAAGAAGGGAGAGATTGCCTCCCCTCCTATTCCCGTCTCGCTGAAATCACTTCAAGTCTCACTACAAGTCTCTTTTTGAGGAGATCATCTCGTCGTACACTGCACGACCCGAAATGAAAACAGAAGTGTGCAACTACCATGCACGTAGTGTAGCTCTAATGGGCATGGGGCATACTCGTAAGTATTCTGCTGTGGAAATTTTAGTACTTATTGTTCAGCAGGAAATTGGAAGGGTCCAAAGCTTCATGACCAAGCATGAATTTAAACACTTGTAAGTGTTCAAGCCGCTTTTTAACACTTTTGAGTGTTCAACCTAAATGTTAAAATTTAAAAAAATATATATATATTTAAATGTCCAGTCAAACACTTTTTGAAGTGTGCAATTATTTATTGCTGAGCACTTGCATGTGCATGCCAGTTGCACACTTTATTGATCATAGTGCAGACTTGCGACATGCGACACGTCACCCTTTCGACAGATACAGCGAGCCAGCAGAATAGAGGTGGGTGATGAAAAGGAGCCAGTGCCATAGTGAGAGACAAAGAAGGGGGAAAAAGGAAATGTCGGTGGATAAGAGGAGAAAAAAGGGGTATTCGAGCGCAGACTGTTCCCAATGAGCAGTAAACTGGCGCGTAGCGTGGCGCGGCGCGCCGGCCGAGATCCACTGAGTGCCTCTTTTCGGTCGCGCCCAATCCGAGCCAGCGCCGCCGCCGCCACACCACCACGCCCAAAGGCTGGCCTCCGCCACACAGTCCGCAGTAGCACCAAGGCCAAAAACACACCGATACGGGACCTTGTTTCCCACACACACACCCAAAGCGGTATTTCTCTTCGATAATGCTTACTATTTGCAGACTGCGTTGCACTTTAACACACATAGCTACAGTCATCAACAAAGAATGGCAAGGCTTATTGTATAGGTCTAATTTATGTAACTTCACACACAGAAAAATGAACAGGCAGATTTGAGGTCAGTTGTATTTATGCTTCAAATTTACACGCTTAATCCTCTACGTAACTTATACACAAGCTCCTTATTGTCCACAAGAGGGACATTTTCAAACTTAAAAACGTTGATGTTGATAGTGACAATTCTCCATAGGAAGAATTTGAGGGTGTGCTCCCAATTTCAACATTATCCAGATTTCACTCGGTGAGATTAGAAGATTCTTCAGGAAATTCGGCAAAAAGGGCGCATAGTAAGGAGGACGTTACACGCGGGAGGGGAAGGGGGGCAGCCCAACCAGCGGCCGAGGCCAATTGGAACATGGAAACGAAGTCCCCCGCTGTCACGGGTGATCGAGGCCGGGGGCCCCGGAGGCCGCGAGCAGAGAGGGGATGATTGTGGAGGAATGAGGACTCGAGGACTGTGTGCCAGGGCGTTAGTTGTCGAGGCCCCCGTCCCCGCCGCGCCTCGGCCCCGCCTCCACTCCCACACATTTCCATAATTGCCGTGGGGTCGTTTCCGACCCCCTCCCCCCCCCCACCTCTTCTCCTACTCCACTTTCTCTTGTGCCGTGCCAGGACCCTTGGGCGTGGCGTGCAGGAAGCCCTATCACCCCCGCCGCACCCCACCTTCTGCCGATTTAGAATAAAAGGAGGGCAATTGAAAATCCCGATCAACGCCGCTGGGCCTTAAAGGGTCACGGGTGGCGGCAAGCGGAAGCACCGGGGGCTGGGGAGGGAACACTGTAAAAAATATGAAGAAAATTCTGAACCCATTGGTTCTTGAACTTTCCAGTCACCAGCAGGGTATTTTAATTCCCAACCCACTAGACTAGGCAATGCTAATCCTCGATCCAACTCGAGGTTTTCAAGTCCATTTGGAATTGTAGAATTGGAATTGTGATGTTGAAAATTCCATTCTACCTACAGAAAATTAGAAGTTGGCTTCAGTTTTATAATTTACTAAGCCACAACTTGAATTCTTATGGTACATGGAACTGGGATTTTCCAGTTTGAGCCACTGATTCGGTATCACACACCCACAGGGCGGAATATCCGGACCCATAAACTGTAAATGTAATTCCTAGTGCCAAAACTTGAATTTCAGACGTTCTACTGGGGCAACGCTTACATTAAGTGGGTCGTCAGCCACTCGCTCGTCAAGGAGCGCTGTGTAGCTTAGGGGTACAGAGCAGGACTGGGAACTTATAGGCCTATGTTCAACTCCACCTTGGGCTAATTTTTTTTTATCGGTTCAAAGTGGTCGACATGAGACTAGGTGCAATCCCGATTCCACAACTTGAATTTTCAAGTTGTGGGTTTCGAAACAGAAATCTCGATGCCACAACTTGAATTTTACTAGTTGGGTGCTATATTTCCGATTACCAACCCACTGGGTTCAGGAAAACCCGATTAAATTGGTTACGGAAATTTAACCCTCCATGGCTTAGCAATTTCCCGACTCTACGACTGAGAATCGAGCGTTTCACAGCCCAAAACTGGGATTTTCTTAATTTTTTTTTAACAGTGAAGGGAGAGGGGGGGGGGGGGACAAAGCACACCCGCAAACAGCGCCGCTTTGTACACAGACATGAAGCATGCGAACAACAGCAAACTGCACTCAGAGAGCGTGATCGTGATACAAAATAACTAACCCCCAGAGGAGGTTTGAGCGATTTTTTGCACACTGCAAGTCATGATTGTTGTTTAGTAGTCTGACAATAATAACAATTCGAACATTATTCTGCTACTCTATTTCATAGTATGTCTGTCGCCACTCTGCAGAATTCGTGTTAGAGCTGGCGCGTCGCACTATCCAGAGAGGATATCCTCAGAGGTCGGAGAGCGGGCGCCCGACCAGCGGCCCTTAGGCAGACCCGCCGCACACGCGTGTGCGCCCACCGACTACGCACCAGGCGCTTCGATGGCTCTCAAATAATCATTCATCCAATTATAAGAAGAAGAAAAAAAACTTTAAAAAATGCTAAGTTAGACAAAATGAGGCCGAGTAAAGTCGAGTGGCGCGTGGCGACCGCGAGACACTCGCCGCGCGCCGGGATGAAAGCGGCGCCGACACGCGGCACAACGTCATGGAGGCGACGCCGCAAGTTTGACACACGCGGCTCTCGACTTTTTATTCGTTTTCTTTTTTTTTTTTTTGCTTGGTGATGTGGTTCCGCGCATGGTCTCTATGACACCCCAAAGGGTTGTGAGAGCAGAGTGCAGCGCGCGCGCGCGCAAGAGAGAGAGAGAGAGAGAGAGAGAGAGAGAGAGAGAGAGAGAGAGAGAGAGAGAGGCGCGGGGTTCCTGGCAATCATTACCATATCTGCACACGCGGTGAGGGAAAGGGGAGAGAGGAGGGGGCGAGGCGGAAGTAATGATGACAAGTCGGCGCCCTTTTCGCCGCGCAGCAAAACAGAAAAAGAATGACATGACGTATTCGCGTGGGAGACGCGACACACGTTTTCGTGCTTCTTTATTTCCTTCCTTGACGTTCCTTGACCTTCCTCGACCCCACGCCAAGCGCTTCTTCACCCCGTTACAACATGCGTCGACCTTCTTGTCCGCCACATGTCCCCGCCCCCGCCGCCCCTCCTGGACGGACTCAAGATGGACGGAGTGACAAGGGAGACAAACAGAGT
>NW_026267232.1:182076-184208 GCF_000697945.3 Frankliniella occidentalis
GGGGGGGGGGGGCACTGCGGAGGTGGAAGTGCGTGGAGACCCACCCCGCCGCGCTTCCCGCGCGCTCCAGGGAGCGTGACAGGAGACAGAGCCGACGGATCACTTGTGCGCCACACCGAGCGTGTAGCGTCGATCGGGCGGGGGTTAGGGAAGGGTTGGGAGAAGAGGACAGCGAATGAGGAACGAGGAAAGAGAGAGAGAGCAGGGGGAGGAAGAACAAGCAGCGAGAGATGCATAGCGGCCCGATGAGCCAAGCGCAAAGAAACGGAAAAATAAAGCAAGAACGGAGAATGAGGAGAGAAAATGAGAGCAAAAGACGGAAGGCCACACAGAGCTGACTCAATCTGACGCGCTGTGGAGAGAGCAAGAGAGCGAGACACGCAAGCGAAAGAGAGGGGGTAGGAAGAGAGAGAGAGAGAGAGAGAGAGAGAGAGAGAGAGAGAGAGAGAGAGAGAGGGGAGAGAGAGGGAGAAAGAGAGAGAGGTGGGGCAGAATTAGAAAGGGAACGAGGAGGCGCTTGCCGTGAAAAAGGGTTGCAACATCGGGTGGGTGTTTGAGGGCCCGGCCGGCACGACAAAGACGGCGGCGCGGCGGCGTCCTCGCGGAGCAGCAGCAGCAGCAGCAGCGGCGGGGAGGGTCGGGGCGGCGTCCTCACGGAGCGCGAGCTCTTGTGTTCGCTGGTTAACACCCCCAACCCTCATCAAGCGCGCCGGGCATGAGGCGGGCCGCTGCCGCTGCCGCCGGCGCGCTGATGCGGGACGGACGGACGGGAGGCGTAAAGCGCCGGGTATTGCGGCCGGGGGAGGAGAGTATTAAATGCTCAAATTACTTGCGCAGACGCGCGCGGACACGTTGAAGATGACTAGGGCCATTGTTTTACATGAAAAAGCTTCAGAAATTATATGCACAAATAGAGAAATACACCTGGGAGAGAAGACTTGTGCGTTGCGTCTTTCATTCTTTTCGAATATTTTTTGACAACGAGTTCGTGTGAAATCCCCCAGTTTTAATCACGCTTGCGGCCGCCTGGTCACTCTACGCCTCTCGTTAGAGCGCCGCCCGTGTGCAGCGGCCGGGGCCGGGAGCAGCAAAGGGTTGGGAGCGGCCAGTGCAAAGAGAGCAGGAAAAACAACCCGCTGCTGCTGCACCGGAGAGCCGAGGGCCGTCGGGAGGCTCTCGGCCGACACCTCTTTGTGCAGCTGATACCGCCTCGGGGGCAGAGGCAGCAGCGGCCTGAAAAAGTAATGCGCGCCTCCAGGAGGCTCTACCCCGGAGGCTCTCCCACTCGGCTCTCCGGGAAGGAGAGCGGGCTCAAGGTGTCCGCAGAGATGGGCCCGGGCGCCACATGGGACTCCTCCATCGAGGCCTACCGAGGAGCGGTGGGCGGCATCAGGCGGTTCAGCCCACAGGCAAGTGCTGTGCTGCTCCGGTAACGCGGCGGTGAGACGGGGCAGGAGCGGTGTGTGTTATAATATGGGGTCGTACAGCCCAAGACGGGCTCTTCCGACGTCCGAGGCCAGACAGGACGCTTGTTCAGCCGAGCGCCTAGTAGGTATGCAACCCAACTCGCATCTTTTGCGCGGGTAGTGGCGGGTCTTAGGGTGTACCCCGATGAGGTAGGCAACTTGTTTGAGCATGTTGTGACAAGGGCCTAAGTGAGTGTCATGGCTACTTGAGGGTCGCGTAGCAAGACGTGTTCATGATCTCCGTATAGTTAGGCAACACTTTGCACACCTAGACTACACCGGTGGTGGAAGGGCATAAGTGCGAGGAGGGGAGGCGGGGGAGTAAAAAGAGTGGGAAAGGGACAGGCGGTCAGGTTGAATGAAGAGGTGGCCGAGTGCGAAAGGAGTGAATCGCGCGTATATACACTCACACCACACCCAGCCATAGTGGTGGCCAATTAAATGGAGGCGCGAGCTTCCGGGCGTCGCACAGGTCCGCTCATCTAATTATGCATAGGCCAGGTGTGGCTCCAGTGGTGGCGAGCGATCGGCAGGCGGGTGTGTCGGCGTGCGGAGAAGCGGCCGCGGACCGCCCAATGTAAGGATGCCCCCTCCCCCCCTTTCCCTTTCTCTCTCTTTCTCTCTTTCTCTCTCTCTCTCTCTCTCTCTCTCTCTCTCTCTCTCTCT
>NW_026267232.1:184688-185058 GCF_000697945.3 Frankliniella occidentalis
GAAAACCGTGAAGAGGTATTCGAGTTTGTCCACATCGCGCTACACATGGCGCGGACGTTGTGCATTTCAGAAGTAGATGAGCAAGAAGTTGCCAATTGGATGGAACCGACGTGTTTAGTGAGTAACAGTGTTGTTGTGACAGACATAAAGCTCTTGCCTATGTCTCGTGCGGTGATGAAACAATCAAGTGTTTTGGATGGCTTTTGTTGCAGACGCATCGGCATCACTCTTCTGTGTGTGCGGATACAGAACCGTTTACCGGGCCTCTAGGACTTTGGCAGCTAGCTGAGTGTGTAACAAGTATGAGAGCGCTAGCAAGGCGTTACGTTACATATTGGCGTGAATGTAACGGGAAATTGCTCGTTTATAT
>NW_026267232.1:194513-196559 GCF_000697945.3 Frankliniella occidentalis
CAACCATCTCCCCTGCCTACCCTGCCTCCTCAACCATCTCCTCCTCCTCTGCAACCATCTCCTCCGCCTGCACAACCATCTCCTCCTCCTCTCCAACCATCTCCCCTGCCTACCCTGCCTCCTCAACCATCTCCTCCTCCTCCTCTGCAACCATCTCTTCAGCCTGCACAAGCATCACCTCCGCCTGTACAACCATCTCCCCTGCCTCCTCAAGCATCTCCTTCTCTCCAGCCATCCCCTCCGCCTGCACAACCATCTCCCCTGACTCCTCAACCAACTCCTCCTCCTCCTCCGCAACAACCACCCCCTCCGCCTCCAAAACCATCTCCCCCACCGACCCCGACTGAAGACTTTGATTTCCCGACCGCGGGTGATTTAAAAGACATTATTAACAACATTTTCCCCTTGGTCCCTGATAAAACTGTAATTTCGGATGCGTTAATGTCCCCGCCTTCTGTCGCTGTCAGTAATGTGGTCGATGAATTGTACGAGACGAAGGCAACTCTAATTTTTGATGGCACTAAAATAGAATACGCCGCGTTGAGTGGGAAGACTAGTCTCGTCGCTTTCCTTGCTCACGTCGCCAGTTTCACTTCAACGACTACGGAGGCAAGAGCTCTGTTTGACTGTGCTCTGCGGCTCTGGAACGAGAAGCGAGGCGGAGCGCGCAGGAGACGCGCAACCTCCTATCCCATTGATACAAAACCCCCTGCAAATTTCAAACCTTCTTCTCGTTGTTTCATTTATTCCAACATCGTAGCCCCTACGCATGTCAGTGATACAAAGGCTCGGTGTCTGAGAATTTTGAGTGTAAACCAAGACACTCTACATCAAAGTTTCACAAGACCATACTACCTTCCGCTTGATTCTAGCGAATTGAGTGTGATTAGCATTGAACTTTTAGATAAGTTTGGTGAGCCCTTTGATTTTTTCGATAGCCCACACCCCACCATCTGTATTTTGCATTTTAAAAGAGTGGGTTAGTGTTTTATACACGATGGATAGTAATATTTATTATATTTATTACTCCCAGCCCCAGTCGGGGCGGGGCGTACCCGTCTTCCCATATTATCGTGCTGGTTACCTAACACAGCGAGGAAGAGGTTTTTTCAGTAATATTTGGAGTTTTCTTAAACCACTGGCTGGCGCAGCTATGCGTGCCATTGGAGGTGAAGGGGTCAAAACGGCCAGTAATATTATTGGGGACGTCCTTAAGAATAGCAATAATGAATCTCTCGCGACCATTGCGCGTCGTCGGGGAGGAGAGAGCATTCGTAATTTGGCTGATGCGGCGGCGGCTAAACTCGAAGGACGGGGAAGAAAAATAAAGGCATCGAAGCGGATAACCGCACGCGGGCGCGAACGTCATACAGGCACGTGCAGCCGCCGAGTGAGCACCGGTCTTCAACCCTCTATCCGTGACGTGTTTTCCCCGTAAAAAGATGATGGCGGGCGGCATCGACGGCGGGCACATGATTCCGTGTTTGATTCCTGAACTTGACTTTTTCAATCAAAAGTATGTACAAGCGGGCATAGTAAACCAGTACACCGAGGTTTTGAGACCTCTGGCCGCCCTTCAGGGTGCTCAACAACAAGTGATTGAATTTGCCTCTGCTGGTCGTCCACTTCATTTCCTTGACTTCCGGAATATGAAGTTAAAAATGACTGTCTACATGAGAAACAAAAACGGCGACAATTTGACCGCTGCAGAAGACAAAGTGGCTCCCGTCAACGGTTTAATGCACGCCATGTTTCAGAAATGTGAAATGTTCCTGAATGAAAAGTGTATAACTCGGTCTCCCGATAATTATGCTCACAAGGCGATAATTGACATTTATTCAAATACGACTCCCACCGCTGTGGCCGGCCACCCTTCTACTTTTCTCTTCTCCTCTGATGATAACGGGTCTGATCCCGCCAACAGTAAAGGATGGGCAAAACGCCTCTCATTTTTTGCAAATTCGAAGAGGGTGGACCTTTTCGGTCGTCTGCGGGCGGACGTGTGCAACCTTGCGTCAAATCTGTTTATACTGGACAATGTAGGCT
>NW_026267232.1:200784-201305 GCF_000697945.3 Frankliniella occidentalis
ACAAGCGTCCTGTCTGGCCTCGGACGTCGGAAGAGCCCGTCTTGGGCTGTACGACCCCATATTATAACACACAAGCGGGAGAGAGACAGAGAGAGAAAGAGACAGAGAGAGAGGGAGACAGAGACGGGACACGCAGAGGTAAATGAAGAGGTGGAGGGACAGGGAGAGGGGACTTTTCGTTTGCTTGCACAGCAGTGAGCGACGCGCCCGGGCCGGTTGGGCTTCGGCTTTGACGGGGCAGCTCCTGCAGAGACAGCGCGGCGGCGGCCCGGTGGCCCCGGACGGCCGGCGCCTTTACCAGCGCCGGGGACGTTTCCAGAGAAGAGGGCCCTTCCCCTTCACTCCCGTCCAGCCCCCCTCCCCGCTCTCCATCCCTGCTCGCAGTGTCTCGCCCACGCTAGCGGTCAGAAACGGAGCTGCTGGCTTGAGGTTTCCGATGGTCTGCCTTCACCCTTGGGGATAGCAGGGAAGAGGAGGGGGGAGAGAGAGGGGAGAGAGGAAGAGAGAGAGGGGGGAGAGAG
>NW_026267232.1:201355-206672 GCF_000697945.3 Frankliniella occidentalis
CCCTCCCCCTCTCTCAGGTTGCCCGAACGTAGTGGGCCACACTTTGCCGCAGGCTCGGGCCGGGTCGGGCCGCACCGTGTCGGTTTGATGTGTCAAGATCATGATCTATGCAGCGATGCCCCCCCATCCCCCCCTTCTCCCTCTCGGAAGGTACCGCCTCGCGGCCGCGGCGGAGCACAGCTGCTTCCGCTGAGGACGAGTGACCCGCGCCGGACACGCGCTTGCCGGGAGGGCCTCGCCTATTAACGACAGGTGTGCAATATACGCTAGCCTTAGAGTTTTCGCAGCGTGGTGGACAGAGCAGGGCGGCGGGGCATGGAGCGGTGAGGGGCGAGGCGTCATAGATACGCACTCTTGCTCTTATGTCAGCTGGTCAGTTGTGGGCAGCCGTCGGTGCAGGGACGATGCTCATTCCTTGTGCGCGAATAAACGTAGTGTGTTGTGTGAGCGGGCGCCATGCTCTAGTGCTACACAGTGTTTGTGTATGTGATGCTCCGCTCCGGACCTACGACTATGCCGTGCATCGAGTTTTGACGCCGGCTCGCCTCCTTGTGTCGCCCCGCCCTCTCAGCCCGGCTTTGGCGACCTCACGTGGTCCGCCCGGCCCGGCCCGGCCCGGCCCCGGCCCTGCGTAGCCAACGCGCACAGCTCGCCTCTCCCGCTCCGTCCCCGTGTCGCTTCGCTCGGTCCGCACATCCATCGATGTGCTTTATCCCTTGTACGGTGAGTGAGGTTGAGTACAATGGTTTCCTTTCCCGAATGTGACACGACAAATGGCTAAAAAGAAAACAACATGGTCAAGTACGTTACTTGTCCCACTTGTGGGAAACAGTTCAATAGACCTGCTAAATTAAAAGAGCATGTTCTCACTCATCAAGATAATGGGTATATGTGTACTGTGTGCAACAAAGCAATTAAGGGTAAAGCCAATTTTAACAGACATGTAAAATCTCATGAACAGAATAACAAATGCGACGTGTGTGATGTTGTTTACAAACATAAAAAAGGTTTGACAGCCCATTTAAATAGGGTGCATGGGCCCAAACTCCATGATAAAAGGTTTAAGTGTGCCAAATGCAATTATCTGGCAAAGTCTCTGGACCGCTTGTATGATCACCAGTCGAGAAGACATTTGGCAGTTCGGCTATGTCCGTTTTGTCTTTTGGGTTTCAAAAAGCCACGGTCCTTTGTAGCCCATCAAAGAAGATGTCAGATGAAAAATGATGTGCTTAAGTACACTTGCTTCGTGTGCCGCAAAAGATTTGCCACGCTGCACGAAAAAAATAGGCATGTGAAAATATGTCGTAGGAGACATAATCAGCTTCGGGGTGGGAGTGTCCCCGACCGCCGACTTGGAGACCTTCCCGACACCGAAGACATTGGAGTTTGGGATGAAGCAAGCTTCGCTCTGAGAGGTGTTGCTCGCGTCATAAAATTTTATCCGGGCGGGAGCGCCGAAGATCTGGGTCTCTCTCTTATTCACAATAAAAGTGCAGTTGTAAAGAAGCTCAGAGAAGAACTCGAGCTTGCCCGGGGGCTCAAGTGGTCAATCAGTGTAAGCATAGAAGCGAGCCGTGAAACTGAAGAGAATGGAGCAGTCCGCGTGGAGAAAGAAACAAAAACATTGTTTTCAGAGACCCGCGCCATACTGGTCGGCTCCGAAGAGGAAACAGAGCAGGTTGAAGCAGCTTTCCTTGATATATTAAATTCAGCAGAAAATTTAAAAATCCAAGGAAGTGCATGGGTGATTAGTCACATCAACTATTATGAGTTGAGTCTAGCAAAGTACAAGCCTTTGAAAGGAGGGAGTTACATAAAGACTCCGGTTTGGCTCGCACGAAAACAAATCATTGTTAATGTGGAGACTAAAGACAATCACGAGTGTTTCAGACTGAGTATCTTAGCACACCTCCATCGGCCAGAGATCCGTAAAACTGACCCTCGTTCGTACGCGGCTCACTACAACGCTATAGAGTTCAGAGACATACCATCCAGTAACATGAAAATAAAAGATGTCAAGAAATTCAGCAAATTGAATGAGAATTTCAGTCTCAGCGTGATTGGAGTAGAAAAAAAGGAGCTGTTTCCTCTCATTTGTCCAGAAGAAAGAAAGGAAACGCACATCACGTTGCTGATGCTGACCAAAAGGAGAAAAAGACATTTTGTACTGTGCACATCTTTAGACACCCTTTTATTTTCACAGAACAAACACAAACAAAAAAAGCACTTCTGTTGTTATTGCTTCAACTCTTTTATGACAAAGGAAAGGTGTGTCAACCATGAGCGAGAGTGTCGAGAGTTTGGTGGACAGAAAATAAAGTACCCACCTCCTGGCAGCTTCTAACAGTTCGGTCCACGGCACATTCGACAGATGTCTCCCGTCCCATTTCTTGTGGCATACGATTTTGAAACGTTATGCACACCGGTAGAAGAAGAGGAAGAAGAAGGAAAGAAGAAGGGAGGGAATGAGGGAGGGAAGAAAACCCAAAGGACGAATGTGCACATTCCCTTTTGTTATGGTGTGGTGGTTGTCGATTCCCAAGGGAATTTGTTGCGGGAGCCTATTGTCTACTCGGATAGTGATCCCGAGAAACTCATTCATCACTTTCTTGATACCATCTTTGACATCGAGCAAGAATGTTTCTCTAAAAGACCCAACTATCCAATCAACATGACCGAGCAGCAGGAGAAGGACTTTAAAAATGCAGACACTTGCTGGATCTGCCAAAAAGGCTTTACAGATCCCGAAGATCTCAAGGTGCATGATCATTCTCCACTCCTGGAGCATTCCAATCTTATGGGCGCAGCTCACAGATCGTGCAACAGCTTTCGTTCGAAAGCCCTTTTCCTTCCTGCCATATGTCATAACTCAGCAAAATTTGATCTGCATATGATCATGAAGTATGCAAGCACCCATGAAAAATTTAGAAGTTGTGACATCAACATTTTGCCCCGTAATATGGAGGTATATAGAACTATGACCTTGGTTATAGAAAAGAAGGCCAAGCGCGAGATCAGATTTTTAGATAGTTATCAACATTTCAGCACAAATCTCAGTGACCTCTTGGAAAGCTTGACAGACGACAATTGGTTTCTTCTGCGGCAAGTCTTCCCTGAAGAGGAGAAGCAATCCTTGCTAAAGCAGAAAGGAGTCATGTGTTATGATTTCCTCACCACTTTTGAGAGGGTAAAAAATCAAAAAGAACTACCAGAGAGAGAGGCCTTCTACAACCGTCTGAAACAAGAAGCGGTCAGCGAAGAGGATTACCAGAGGGCAGAAAAGGTGTGGAACGTTTTCGAGTGCGATTCACTGCTGACATATACTGAATTATATTGTTTGACAGATGTGATCGGGCTTATGGCATTCTATCTTGAGTACAGAAAGGTCACAGCTCTCGCCTTCAATTACGAAGTCAGCCATTTTGTAAGCACACCAAGTTTAAGCTTGGCGTGTGCGATAAAAAAATCAAATTGTCAGATACCGCTCATAACTTGCCCAGATACATTTTTAAAATTTGAAAAGAGTATCCGTGGTGGTTTGTCTGGGGCCGTGCTACGGCATGCCAAGGCCAACAATAGATTCACTCCTGACTTTAATAAAGAAGAAGAAATTTCTCATATATTGTATGCAGATGTAAATGCCTTGTATTCGTATTGCCTCGCGGGATCCATCCCGGCGGGCGAGTTCACTCGTTTGTGTGCTGAAGAATGTGCAGCTTTGGATTTGAGAGAGCTTCATGAGAGCTCGTATGCAGCTCTGCTTGAAGTGGACCTGGCCTATGGCATTCTGCCCGGCGAGACATCACACCATGAGGACTGGCCGCTAGCTCCCACACACATATGTCCGGACCCGGCATGGTTTTCAGAATATCAGAAGAGAGTGGCCGATGCAACTGGATTTAACCAGGCACAGAAAACCAGAAAGCTCATGAGTGTCATAGGGCCGAGGAAAAATTACCTGATTCACTCTACGTTGCTAGAGTTTTATTTGGAAAAGGGAATGGAGGTCACCCGTTTTCACGGGGGCATAAAATACAGGACGGAGGAATGGCTTAAGTCCTATATCGATTTTCTTATGAATCAGAGGCGAGAGGCCACAACTTCCTTCATGTCGTCTTACTGGAAATTAATGGCAAATTCCCTTTATGGCAGTTTTCTTCGTCGGCCTAGAGCTGACCGCACTATAAAAATATGTCAGACTGAGGAAGAATTTTTGAAATTGACAAGCAAAGCAAGTTACAAAGGCTTCCGTATTTTTTCTAAAGATATGTGCGCTGTAGAGAGTCTGAAAAAGGTAGTTAACTTGTGTCAGCCCATTTTCGTCGCGAGTGCGATTCTTGATTATTCCAAGCTCCATATTACCAAGTTATTTTGGGAGATGAAAACTCATTTTTCTAGTCAAAAGGATAAGAAAATGGAGGTCATTGCATTTGACACTGACTCGATTTTGTGCAAAGTCACTACACCTGAACTGGACAAAGATTTAAAAGAATTGAGTTACATGTTTGATTTTTCTTCTCTGCCCAAATGGCACCCACTCTATGACACGAGCAGGGATCGTGTGCCTGGATACTTAAAAATTGAGCTGGGAAAACAGACCATCACCGAAATGGTCGCCATCAAATCAAAATGTTACGCCATCAATTATATTCCACTGCCCACAGAAAATCCAGACATTGTCCATCCAGCGTCCATGCCAGGGCCGAGCTCAGCCCCGGGTATCGAGCAAGATCTCCAAATCATGAGACGATGCAAAGGTATCCCGGCTAGCGCCCTAAACAAGCACACTGCATTTTCAGATTATAAAAAATGTGTCTTTGAAGGTTTAACAAATGAGATCTCATTTTGTGCCATCAAGAGTGATGGTGAACACAACGTGTACACTGTAAACCAAAAGAAGAGGTGTCTGTCGGCATTCGAAAATAAAAGAAAAATACTCGCGGATGGCATCAAGACCCTCCCCTACTGCGTGGGGCTCGATGGCTGTGAAATGCCGTGGCCGGAAGAGAGAGATCCGGGTGCAGAAAATTTAAAAGGGCTCGTTGAACTCATGGACCTTGAGGAAGAAAAGGATGAAGACGAGGGGGCATGCAATTTAAGAGAGCTGATTGCTCTGATGGATTCGGAAATGTATGACTAATTGTGAATAAGAGAGAGAGAGAGAGAGAGAGACGCACACACACACACATTGTCAGAGGAGAGAGAGAACAGGAGAGGGTGGGAATAAGGTAGAGACAAAGACAATTTTGAAATGTGTTGAATTTGAAAGAGTTACATGTTGATAGGTAGCCCCGCGTTTCCCCGCGCTCGCCCCGCG
>NW_026267232.1:206722-207261 GCF_000697945.3 Frankliniella occidentalis
GAGTCCAGATAGGTGGTGGCGGCGCGGAGGGAAGGGTAACGAGGCGTTGGTAATTGCTGGTACAAGAGAGTGTCGCCCCGCCGCGCATGGAAACTGGAAGAAATGTGCTTCACTTACGAGGCGAGGCACAGCGGCAGCAGGAGGAGGAGGAAGGGGCAGCCCTCCCAGCAACACCTGTGCGCCGCGTTCACTTACCTGCAACAGATTAAAGGCAAGGCGAGGCATGAGCACATAACGAGCAGCGCAGAAATTAGAACGAAACGCGGCAGGTTGAAAAAAAAAACACAACAAAAATTCCACATCGACAGCAACACTTTGCGCACTTCTTGGAGGCGTGAAGCTAAACAGGGGCCAGGGGAGGGAAGAGGAGGACCAGCACCAACGAGCCCCTTTCTCATCGGGAAAAAGAAATCCCAGGCGACGAGACGGTGTGAGCGTGTGGACCGAGAAGGAAGCAAAAGCAATCGCAGCGGCGGCAGCACAGCGCGGCACTCGCAGAAGCGGTACTGCTGTGCGTGCCAACGGGCTGGGGGAGGGGG
>NW_026267232.1:208526-209339 GCF_000697945.3 Frankliniella occidentalis
CCTGCTGAATTGTTCGATTCACTACATTTACCCATTCATCCTGACATTGCAATCTTTTTAAAAAAGCATAGCGTATCTGTTGTTACTAATGTCACCCGTTTGCAAAGTCTTACGAGCGCAACATGTGGCTTGTACTGTGTCTATCACGGGGCGGAGAGGAGCGAGGGCCGCTCTTTCGAGCAGCTGTTGAATAAATTTACTCGCTCAACGGTCAAAAATGACCATATGGTGGAATGCTACTTCATGACGAGACTAGCGTTTCTTTCCCTATTCTCCCCTCCCCTGCCAAATTTTGGCGCAGCCATGCGCGACGCATGCGCTGGTGTTTACGGTGGCTCGGATCGGCAAACGAAACCAGTACCTTCCAGGACGGCAAGCACGAAGCATGCTCGGACAAAACCATCCCATGGTGTGCGAATTGGCGGGAGAAAACTATTTCCTAAGTCCAATGTCGCTCAGTGATATGGCCAACGTTGATGTGAGCTGCTTTCAAACTTATGGAGCAGGCGAGCATCAGCAACACCAGCCCCTGGTTGAAGTCAACCCTGAAAATCAAATAGGTGAGTCCCACGCGTCATGTGCTTTCTGTCTCCCCGGGCGTTCGAGAAAACACTAACACGGGTGTTTTTATTTGTATTTCCCATCAGTCGTTGGTGCTGCAACCGACATCGAGAAGGTTGCCGCTCCGAGACGAGGCCGCCCCCCGGGCCGCCCGCGGAAAAGTGGACCAGAACAAAAAGGTGAGATTATTCTGAACATTACTAAGTTACTATAACCATGATTTGTTCTGTTTCAATTAAAACTGCCTCTGTT
>NW_026267232.1:210239-211045 GCF_000697945.3 Frankliniella occidentalis
CCCCGCCCCGCCCCGCCCTGCTTGCCGGACACAACGTAGGCCCTAAATAGCATGGCCAGGCGGGCGGGGCGCCCCTGGGGAGGCCTAGGTCCGGCCTAATTAGGGGGGCCATTCAAGGTGGACACGACGGCCCTGAGCGGCGAGCCCCAGCATCACAAGCAGACGCGTGTGGCGACGTCCGGAACACCCCAAGTGGCGGTATTTCAGCGAGGATTATTGCTGTGACTCGAGCTGCTAATTTTTTTAATTTTTTTTTATTGCCCTCTAGTACGCGGACGCGGTGCGCTCTCCGCTGGAATCGGCGATGGTGCCATTGGGCGCGGAGCCACCGCCACCGCCGCCGACGGGGCGTACCAGGGGCGTGCCAGGGGTGTTCCAGGGGCGTGCCGAGGGCGTGCCGAGGGCGTGCCCGCCGCCCGGAATGTGTCTATTAAACAGGGGGGCCGGGAGCCAGCCAGCAGCCAGGGGATTACAACTGCCTGTTGTTATATCACGAGCATATAATATTGCCCCCTCTCTCTCCTCCCGGCCCCGCCCCTCCGCCTGGACACCGGGGCCGCGCTGGCCGCCGCTGCAGCGCGCCGCAGCCGCCCTGACCCCTCCACGTTCACGATGTTTTCCTAGCCACGACACAACACACACTGAGCACTCGCCCTGCCTACTCCTACTCACCCCACCGTTAAAAAAGTAGAAGTAGTAAACACATCTTGTTACGCGACCCTCAAGTAGCCATGACACTCACTTAGGCCCTTGTCACAACATGCTCAAACAAGTTGCCTACCTCATCGGGGTACACCCTAAGACCC
>NW_026267232.1:216839-219265 GCF_000697945.3 Frankliniella occidentalis
TCGTGTGGGCGCGGCACGCCGCGTCTTACCCGTGTCTCGACCATCCGGCCGTTATTCACGACTATATCTCTTTACCGGAACCTACAGTCGAACTCATAATGAAAGAATACGCCGACTTTTGCTATAATCACACGGAAGATTTTGTCAGTTTGGAACAGTTAAAACAGACATGGTCTGATGCGTCCTCCTTTCTACCCTTGACCGGCTGTAGCAACAGGAAAAGCGCCAGTCGTCAACGTGGTGTCGAGCAGACACCTAGTCCTGTGCCCATTGTGGCTCTGAGCCTCGTCCTTTCTCTGTGGTGGTCCGTCATCGTGTTCTTACTACACTACTTTAAATTTTCTCTTCATGAGCGCCGTCATCGCGGGGGACAAGCCTCTGTGCAGAACAGACTTTCGCTTTGAATATCCAGCGACCATACTCATCTGTGGCCCTTCCGATAGCGGTATGAAAGAGAACTCGCGAAGCGTCTTGTACCTCGTGCTCTATGCCATTCATTCATTTATTTATTCATTCTTTCGTTTATTCAACAGGAAAAACAACCCTCACCGTCAGTTTAATCGAGCATCGCGATCGTCTCTTTGAAAAAGACTTTAAGCATTTCTGGTGGTGTTGCCCGCCCGGGTCTGTTGTTCCCGACGCTATAAAATTCCACGAGCCTCGTTTTGAAATTTTTTACGGTGTGCCAACCAGTTCGGAGCTACCGAGAGACTCGCTTGTCGTACTCGACGATCTAGGCTCGCAGTGGACCCAAGAGGTTTCCCTTTTGTTCACAGTCTACTCTCACCATTCCAATATCACGTGTATTGCTCTTGCACATAACCTGTTTTCAAAAAATAAGTTTGCGCGAGAGATAACCCTTTCGTGTAAATATATAATAATTAAAAAGTCGCCTAGGGACATAGGACAGTTTCAACATTTCGCTCGTCAGCTCGCAGGGCCTAAAGCCAAACAATTAGTCAGTGCTTTTCGCGAGGCGTGCAGTCTTCCATATTCCTATTTTCTGTGTGATCTGACTCAGCGCGGACACCCCAGCCTCAAATACCGTGCCCAGATATTGCCGACCGACACGGAAAGTGTTTTGTACGCGACGGAAAAAGATATCCGAGACCTGGTAGCCAAGGATAAAAGATATGAGCGATTCGCACATTAGAGAGTTGGTTCCCTTTCTTCAAACTTTTGTCGCGTCCAATACTAAAAGGAGAAGGGCTTTGGCGGACACGCTTTCAAAACCAGAAACAGAAGCTGTTTGTGAGATTATTCTTAACGCCATAGCGAACGAGACCTATACCAAGAAGCTTTCTGATCAGTGTTTGCATCACTGCAAAAAGCATAAAAATACCATTCGGGATTTGGCATATAATAAAAAGTTGGGGTGGAAACGCAAGAAAAAAGTCATTAGAAACCAAGTCGGAAGAGGGTGGTTCCTTCCCCTTATAGCGACGGTCGTCAGTACCCTTTTAAAATGAGTGAAACGCTTCAGAAATACCTCATCTTGTCCCCGGACCAGCTGGCGCGTCTAATGGGGCGCGAAGCGATGCGTGGAGAGAAATTAATGCATGAAAAAGATAACGCTCTTAAACTGGCGGATAAAGACGTGAAAGTGTTGGGCCCCACCGCTGCTTACGCACGTTACCGCGTCGCGCAAGATAACTTGCTGCAACACCAGGCTGTTCAGAGAGAAACCCCCTTGACCTTTAATTTGGCCCCCGGGGTCGCTCCTACCCAACCCACCAACTACGACGAGGACGAAAGCTCGTATGCCGACCTCATAAAACGGCCCCAACCGAAGAAAGCCGCTCCGAAACCCCGAGCGCGGACTCGACGGACTGCAAAACGAACGACGAAGCCGAAAGGAAAGAAACTCGAGATTCCGAGTCCCAGTACCAGTCAGACGCTCACCCCAGACAACTCACCCCCTTCAACCCCTGTGCGCCCGCATGCGTCGGTCTCGGCGACGATTAAGAGAAGGTTAACGCCTAACTTGCAATGGTTAAGGCTAGGATCGGCGCGGCTCGTCAGGAACACGTAGTTCGAACATGGGAGGAGCCGGACATCGCAACCAGCGATCGCCAGGATTTAGAGAGGTTATGGACTACCCCAGGTGCCTCCTTTGCCGCCTACGCCGGCAAACATTTGCTTAAGGAGGCAGCGAAAAGGGAGGGAAATGCCTCGCTCCCCGTGGATACGTTTCTCCATGCTACGAGAGCTTACACGCGGACTTTTCCGGCAAGAAAAAAGTTTCAGCAACCGTTTTATTCATTTTCAAGGATGTATTCACTCGTTGAAATTGATTTGATTACAACGATTCGCGTGGCTGAACAAAACTCTGGAATCAATTATATTTTGCTGGCGATAGAATGTACTTCCCGAAAGCTTTTCTGTGTATGTTTAAAGAATAAAACCGCTGAGGAAGTCACCAAAGC
>NW_026267232.1:219315-220641 GCF_000697945.3 Frankliniella occidentalis
GGCCGGACCTTGTAGGCGTTCCCTGCCGAACGCAAACATTTTGAAATTGAGCGCGAAAACAGATTACACTTTGCTGCTCAGCAGTGCCGCGCAACGGAGAAAAGACGCACACGAGGAGAGCGAGGAGGGGGCAGCAGGAAGGGAGTGGCAAAGGGGACGCCCAAGTTTCCACCCGCCCCGCCCCGCCCCGCCCCGGCGGCGCCGCAGCAATGCATCACTTGCCGCTCCCACATTGTGTGCGGATTTCTTTTTCTCCCTCAAAAGAGAATACTTAATTCCGGCGGCCGGGAGCGGCGCGGTGCCGGCGCCGTGGGACGGGCAGGTGGTCGGTGTTGTCCCAGAGCGCACGGCGGCGGCAAAGCTCGAGCCTAATGAGAAAACGAGAAACTTAATTCACGCCGAGAAGGAAAAGAAAGCGCGCACCTTTTGTCATCGCCGCACTCGTGCGTGCACGCGGATTTGTCGAAATTTATGTAACTAATCGTGCGCACGAAAAAAATGTAAGCATAATCACTTGTTTTTTTAACAAAGTATAGGAATTAAGTTGTCCGACATGCATTGAATTTGAAAGATTTGTTAATAAGGGATCGTCCAGAGAGTAAGTTCGTTTTTCTCCGATTCATTCAGCAAATTTTCGGTTGCTCGGCGCCTGTGATACTCGAGGTAGGCCACCCCGCAGTACACGTATGTACTGCTGACAAGATGTTGCCTACCTATCAGGCACTATAATAGCTTACTTGGGCTGAACTTAGCAGGTTCGCAATACCATGTCGTACTTTGTATGGACGGTGGCGAACGCAATATAATGCTATAATACAACAATCAATCGGGTTTAAACAATTTTATTACTAAAGCATTTTTTTAACGTTGTGAGATAGCCTAATAGTCCTTTGGTCTACAAAAGAAAATCTTATTTTTAGGTCCCTTTTTTCGCAGAGGCGCACCTACTATAGTCTCCCGCGGCGAGAAATAATATATTGCAGTTATGAAACAACCTCGGCGACGCCCTCGTTAGGTTATTCATTAAGCTTCCCGTTATTAAGGGAGACAGGGCCCCCTCTTTATCCGCAACGATACAATACGCGCGCGGTAAAATTCTTTGCCGTCATAACGCCGGCCATGTCGCCGGTCTTAACGATGTCGTTACGAGCGTCGCGGCGTCGGGGGCGCTCTCTTTTAGAGCGCCGCTCTGCTTGTCGAGCGATTTTGATGGATTGTTTTCGTCTGTCGCTTCCCTGTCGCGGGGGCTGTTCGCCCTTTAATCCTCCGCGATCCACCCGCATGACCTGCTCTCGCTGGCGCTCTCTCACTCCCCCCCCCCCCCCT
>NW_026267232.1:220691-224367 GCF_000697945.3 Frankliniella occidentalis
CTCTCTCTCTCTCTCTCTCTCTCTCTCTCTCTCTCTCTCTCTCTCTCTGGGACACACAATCCTAGCAGAACAGCGCCTTTCTATTTTTCGGGGCGTCGTTTTCATCGTTGTCGTTTGTAATCCGTCTCCACTCGATACGCACTCACTTGTCAGATACAAGGCACAGCGCTGCCCCGCACCAAAGAGTTTCGCCTCCCCTCATCTCTCGTTTCTTTTGTAATTTCAGCCCAGACCGGAGAGCACGACCCAACCGACCGACCCACCGACACACATTTCTTGCTCCTCTCCTATCCTCATGCTCCTTCTGCTCAAATATTTGGCCGCACCTCCCAGCGCCTCACATTTCAACGACTTTGAGACTACGACCTCGACGCTTCTCTTCTTCAGCCCGCCGTCTCTACTTGCGCTCAGAAAAAGGGGTGAAACCGAAGGAAAACAATATAAACTTGTACACAGCTCTATCCTTGGCTCAACACCAGACCGTGACGGGCCGAGAGGGAGAAGGGTTAAAGGGAAGGTCATGTCCCTCCGAGCTAATAATTCTTTAAATATTTAGACAAGTGATCAGCGTGAAGCTCGCTCTGGCGCGCAGTTTGCGGAGCAAGTAAAGCGGAGGACTTGAAGCGGAAACACAACTAAAAACAACAACTTACTTAACGATGGCCGTGGCCTAGATTCGCCACCGACCCCTTTGTTCCCTATACCAAAATGACTGAAATAACGACGATAAATATATTACTTTCGGCTCATTTAAAAGTAAGGAAGGGGGGGTCATTCACACAGTAGACGCACAAAAACACTGCACCTCAACATCTCATAAATTATTTACATTTCGCGAATTTACACATAGTTGATGGTCCCTAAAATACAATATACAAAAAAACACAAGCGCCGCCAGCCCTGTGAGCCCGCCCGCCCAGCGCCGCCGCCGCTCTCTTGGCAGCCTGCTGGCAGCCCATAGCACGGAGCGTTCACGCGGAAAAGCTCGACGTGAAGTGAGGGGGGAAAAGAGAGGGGGGAGGGCGGTAGAGAAAGTAGAGGGCACCCCCGTCCCCCAAGCGAGCACGCGTGTGTGAGTGTTCGTGTGGACGCTGAGCTCTGCCCGACACACACACACACTCACACACAAGAGAGTACGTATCGCGTGGAGGCCATCATAAGGGAGGCCCAGAGCCCCCTCGCCCGCCCGCCCGCTCAGCACCAGCCAGGAGCGGTCCCGCTCAGCCAATCGAAAAGACATTCGCGCGGCGGCGGTCGGCAGGGGTCCTCCATGGAATTCTCATCTGAAGGAGGAGGCGGCCGCCAGCGCGCCGCACACGTACGGCCCGAGTAAAATATCGTCAATATTGACACAAACGCACGGAGCGCCGCGGCACATGGCCGGGTTACTGAGCGGGAAGGGCGCCCCTTTGGCTGCCTAGCCGCTATGCCGCCAAACTATTTTTTAGCAGGCCGTTTGCTGTCAAACAGAACCTCTCCCATCTCTCCTACCCCGTACCTCCTCACTTTTGCACCCCCTACCCTAGCTCTCCTTTCCTCTCTCTCTCTTTGGGCCTTGCACCCTTCTGTGGTCCCAACGCCGCCGTCCCTGGCGATAAGGAATATAAAAGAGACAACAAAAAGCTCATTTCCCCGGCACGCTGCTCTTTGCTATGGCCCCTGCTGGGCCTGCCGCTGCTGCCCGCCCGCCGGGCAGGGCCTGTGTGAGCCTGTGTGAGCCTACCCTACCCCACGCCACCGCGTCCAGCCCGACAGAGAACCAAAGCAGCGGCACACAATATTTTGTTAGTGAAATCGAGCTTGCGCGCCCGCCAGTCCTCACCAGCACACTCCTACTGGGGAGTGGGCCGTGCACGCACATCTTGCTCCGCCCTGGATGGCGAGGCGGGGGACCGGGAGGGAAGGGGGGCCAGGAGGGGAGGGGGCGACAAGAAGTGTGCCTTTCAAGCCAAATCTCCAGGGCGCCAAACTGGTGGTGCCCAACGCGACGGCAGCCCGCCTGCCACTCCAGTCCTCGCCGGGGCTCCGGCAGCGTGTCTCCAGGAATCACCTGGCACATCCACCTCGGCCGGAGAGAAAGCAGCCAGCCCAGGCACTCTGGCGCATGTGCGCGCGGCGGGGACCCACGTGGCGGGCACACATCCACCTCCCTTCCGTTTGCCCCCGTTTCGGACGGCTCTCGCTCAGGCCTCGCGGCACATCCTTCTTGAAAAAAAAAATACAACAAACAACAAGGAAACAGTTCTCTCTACCGTGACTTTTGTGCATAAAGTGTTTGTGCCTTTCATTTTACCGAAGGTTTTCAGAAGCCCGGTGACAAATGGCAAAGCAAAACATTCAAAGGTAACACGAAAGGTTTTCGTAAAAATTTCTCAAAAACACAAACTTTTGTCCCAAATCATTAAACCTACTGATTCTCGAGCGAAAAATAATGACCAAAATGAAGGGGTAGAAAAGGAGGAAGGGTCTTATTAGAAGGTGTGGGATGAGAAGCACAAGAGGAATAAATCGTGGTAAGGGGAGGAAGAAGAGGGGGATGGGGTCTGGAGCAGCAAGGCTCTCTCTCTCTCTCTCCACGGGGTGCCCCAGCAGGGCTGAACAGGCCGGGTCTGGCCCTGGCCCCTGCAGGGCTGGCCCCCCGCCCACCCGGCCCCGGCTAGCTGGCGCTGGCTGCTGGGTAAACCCTTTTCATTAAAATGCGCTGGCGTCAGGGGGCGTGGTGGGGCGTGGCGCGGCGTGGCGTGGTAGGGCGTGGCGGGGCGGGGTGGTTCTGGGACGCCCGGCTGGTCGGTGGAATATTAGGCACGCCGTTCCTCTCCAGGTGGCGCAGCGAGTCTTTATAGATGCGATGATGCCGAGGGATTATTGGGATGATAAACTCGACGCCACCCCGGGAAATTTATAATCACGGCGGTAAATACACACCGCAGAGCCGAAACTTACACCGGCTCTGCTGCTCTCTGGCCCCCACCTTCGCCACACGGATACATCCGCACGGCCCTCTGCCAACTCAAGTGTGATGCTCTCCAGGGAGAGTGCCAGGTTGACGGTGCCTTTTTGAACGCCACGACAGAAAGTGTTGCACAAAAAAGTTTGAATTTGATCCATCCACCAGAAAAATGATTAGCTATGGTGACCATCTCATGGTTGGCTCACGGAGCACCATCAAATGGTTAAGACAACGATAACAATGCGATGAAAACCATATTTTTGGTTCTCAAAACCATGTGAGTTTTGCAGCAACCATATTTTGTGGTGCCCCCTGAAGCCAACCATACGATGAAACTGAAACGGCAATTGTTATCTGAACAGGAAAATTTCAGCTTTTCGTAGGGGAGAGGAGGTCACACGCTCGGTCAAAGCGGAGGTGGGACTGTCTAAAAAGATTGAAGAGATAATTTCCCATGTTCAGTCGATGAAATCAAGCAACTTTTCTGTACTTTAAAATGTTAGTGCCAAAGCGTACTTTCTTGCCCCTCCTCTCTCTCTCTCTCTCTCTCTCTCTCTCTCTCTCTCTCTCTCTCTCTCTCTCTCTCTCTTTGGGCCTTGCACCCTTCTGTGGTCCCAACGCCGCCGTCCCTGGCGATAAGGAATATAAAAGAGACAACAAAAAGCTCATTTCCCCGGCACGCTGCTCTTTGCTATGGCCCCTGCTGGGCCTGCCGCTGGCCGCCCG
>NW_026267232.1:224417-226152 GCF_000697945.3 Frankliniella occidentalis
TTTCTGTACTTTAAAATGTTAGTGCCAAAGCGTACTTTCTTGCCCCTCACAGGTGCGCTCGCCCGCGGCGCATCAGTTACGGTGCACTTGTGGCGAGGCTTACGTTATCGTGGCACGATGAGGCGTGGCGGTGTCGGTGGGGTGTGGGGTGTGGCAGGGCGTGGTGGGGTGGCTCGGGGCGTGGCGGGGCGTGGCGGCATAGTGGCCAGGCGGCCGCTCCCCCAGGAGGGCGCGCTGGAGGTCCCCCTTTATTAACCTTAGCCACGCAGAGCGGCCCCAAAATATAAAGCAGCCGAGGCCGCATCGATTGACGTTTCAAGTGACGTATCGCGTTCGGCAAAGGGTTGCAGCAGAGAGATGGGGCCTCGCGACAAGAAGCGGCAACGCCTCGGAGACAAATGAAGGGCGATAGCAATCGCCAGGTGGGCAGCCCCGCGGTGATTTTGCAATCCCTCCCCCCTTCTCGCTCTCTCTCCCTCTCTCTCTCTCAGCCCTCTGCCGTGCTAACGACTACCCGATCGGCACGGCAGCAGAAGGACGCCGTCAAAGAGGCCCGCGCGGAGCCGCCACCTGCAGCACACCTAATTTCAGGTGATAAAAAGTTATGAGTCAGCGACGGGAGGAGGGAGAGGAGGGGGGAGAGGAGGGGGCCGGCGGTCATCCTAAATAAAATACACGTTATTTGGGCCAGGTAAGTGATGACGCCCGTGTTCCGGTCATAAAGGCTGGCAGAAGGGGTGGCGTGACGCTGCCTCCCCCCGCTGAGGGGTAGTAACGTGACTTTTACAAAAGGAAGTACTTTTACCATGGCGCCCTAATGAAAGTCGAGGACGCGAGGTAAATACATTGAAGTTTTGGGCAGATTTTCTGTAAAACAGTGGACCCCATTGTTCATTGTGTCGCACGATTTTATCAATAGCACACCTTATCAGAGGTATCAGTGGGACTGGTCTACTGACTTTAAGAAACTTAGGTTCAAAAAAGGTCACCCATATGAGCTCTACTAGAGTAGAGAGTATAGATGTCGTGAGAAAATTAACGTACTCTTTCATAAAAGCTTCCACTCAGAGAAGTTTTTGTAAGGTTTACAGGAAACATTTCCATGATGAGCGCGCTCTAAAATTATAACTTAAAATTACAACTTAAAATTGTAAAATTACAAGCACTATGGATCGACTTGAAATTTGTTCATGAGCAAGAATGGCCTGTCATAAATTTTACAACATACTCTGCAAATCGATACTACAAAACATGATTCTAATTTACGAAGGCACTTTTTTGCAGTGACTAAGGTTTGTGAACGACCCCTTCATGCACCCCGAACCACTCGACCTCGACGCCAGAACAAGCAGCAGCAGCAGCGGCGGGCGAGATAAGATTGTTTCGTGTAATCACTTTGCCGTGCGCCGTAAATCAGTTACGACTGCGGCGCGTCCGGTTTTAACGTAATGAGCTCCGCACCCCCGCGCATATCATTACGATACGTTGTGTTTCGTTATTAGAAGCTGTTCGACGGGCCGAGGGTCGCGCGGGGAAGTGCCCGCCGACACGCATGCGCAGCGGTGGCCGCAAATAACACCTTCCCTGCCCCTCACCGATACGACGCCCCTTTGTGGCCGAAAATGACACAGTAGCGGCGCCTTGGGCGGCGGCCCGCGGCCTGTGATTTGCCCCCCCTGTCGGCCGGTCGGTCTGCTCGTTTTCGGTCAGGTGGCTGGCAGTGCGCGCGCGCGAC
>NW_026267232.1:231131-232333 GCF_000697945.3 Frankliniella occidentalis
TATGCGGTGAAACTTTCCGGCCCCGTCCAGAAAGTTCTTTTAACTGTCGGCCACACGGTGTCCTACACTTTTAACTGCAGTACACGTTGGTCCTACACTTATAACTGTAGGACACCATGGTACTGCACTTATAAGTGTGATACTGTACGACACTTGAGTTTCCAGAGTGATAGTGGCGTCTTTTGACGCCAAAATTTGACGTCTAAAGACCCCAACTAATTTTTAGTGTACAATAATTGACAGATGTAGCGGGCTGGAATCCTCTCACAGATTCACTGGAACCCTTTTTTTCCGTCTTGACCGTTACTGAAGTCAACCTGCGCTGCGGGAGTAATTTACTCGCGAAACACTCCAACAGCTTTCTCTCCGCTGGTGTGAAATGGGAAGAAAGCGTGAGAAGTTGCCTCATTCCCCCACGACATTTCAGTTCCACTTTCCTGCTCTGATTATTTTTCTCTCTGCCGCCCCCTCCTCCCTTTTAGCGTCGTGTTGTACTTTTTTTCTATTATTTTCCACCTCTCCTTTGTGTCCATAGCAGCAGTCGGTCGGTTGGTACCCCTGCGTGCGCCCCGCCTGACCAGGAAGGCCACCCACGAAGGAGGCGGGCGGGGTGCGCCGCTCTAAAAGGGCTACCAACCAAACAGGTCTCGTAATTTCAGAAAACAGGAAGCGAGTAATTTAACGGGAAGAACATGGCGTGATGGCGCCTGATAACGGCGCCAAGATACGACCCGTTCCGTACAAGCTGAACCGCTAACCACCTGAGCGGGTGCTAGGGCGTTGGCGGAGGGAGGGTTTGTGATAGAGAAAATGGGGAGGGAGAGGGAGAGAAAGAGAGAGAGAGAGAGAGAGAGAGGGAGGTAGAGGAAGGGGGAGAGAGAGGGAGGTAAAGTGAGAGGGAGAGTGAGAGGGAGAGAGGGAGGGAGAGAGAGAGAGAGAGAGAGAGAGAGAGAGGGGGATTTTTGTAACACAGTCGAACAGCCCCATTGTTCATTGTTTCGCACGATTTTATCAATAGCACATCTTGGCAGAGGTGACACAGTGGGACTGTTCTACAGGCTTTAAGGGGGCAGACCTGTGAAATACAAGGGTTTGGGGAAAAATTCATTAAAAAAAACGAGGCGACTCAGAGGGTTCGTACTGCCAGTATTTATTAAGTAAAGATGGCCCTACAATTTGGCCACTGAGCGGTACCGACCGCT
>NW_026267232.1:232383-235281 GCF_000697945.3 Frankliniella occidentalis
GGGAGGGAGAGAGAGAGAGAGAGAGAGAGAGGGAGGGAGAGAGATATAGGGAGGGAGGGAGAGAGAGGGGGGGTCATTAGGTGTGGCGGCTATGAGAGCGGGGATTAACAATTTGGAGAGTTGATGGATCTCGATGTGGCGGTCATGCCATCCATGTTAGAGGACGAGGAATGCTCGCGAGCATGCGAGGAGCGGGCCCTTTTAAAGCAAGTAGTCGACGCGGGCGACGCGGAAGAATTGTAGGGCGGGAGCAAAAGCAGTGGGGTAAGGCTACTCGCATTAGCAGGGCACTGCGAAAGATATCCGAGGAAACATCAGCTGGGCAGAGTTATTTACCAGATTGATGTGTAATTTTCAGTTTGGTTGACATATATGCGCAAGCCAGTGTGAAGGAAATTGACAGCAATTTTTCATTGATTATGGTCAAAAGTCTCGTATTATATGATGATATCCAAGGTTTTGTAACATATTACTCATCGTAACATGTGTTTAAGAATAAGTTATTGATTTTCAAAACTGCTCGAAACGTTTTAGGGAGACCGTAAAAATAGTAATTTCTTTTAACACGTGTTAATCAAAGCTACAAGTTACGTGGTTCAAGGATCCGTAACATTACCTACCTAATAAGTTATTCGATACGTCCAAACTGTTCTGTAGTCATGGGAGTTACAGTGTCCTTGAAAAGTTAAGCATTTTTGAAAATCAACAACTTTTTCTTGACCAACACATGTCTTTTCCAGTATGCCTAGTACCTGAAGTACCTGCTGTAGTAAATGGATAACTTGCATCGCAGGCTTACTCTGATGAAGTCGCTTTTGCTTTTGTTTGTTTTCAAACCACGTGAATGTTGCAGTTCCAGTTACCAGTCGACACCGTCCGCAGTTTCACCATCAACACATAACAGCCAGCCGCCCCCTCAATGTAGACCTCCGACCCGACCGCGCCCGGGTAAAATTAAAATAAGTGCAGGGGCGCCACTGCTGCCAACTGGGCGGCGGCGGCGGAAAGCCACGCCCGGGCGAATTATTGGCGCCAAAGCGTGTGGCTGCTGCTACACACGGCATTGCCAACATGGCAGCGAGATAAAACCCCTCGTATCACAAAACAACATAACCATTAACCCGGGGGGAAAAAATTAGCGGGTGGTTGTTGTGGTGGTGGTGGCGGTCGTGCAGGTTGTGGTAGCAGCAGTTGTAGTAGTAGTTGTGGTAGTAGTAGTAGCAACAGCGGCGTGGCAAAACGATCCCTAGACACGACAGGCCGGCCCTCGTAAGCGGCGAACACGTCGTACAGCGCGCGCCCTGCAGGACGCCCCGACAACTTTCAATTTCCACGTCGGTTCGGTCAGCATGGGTGGTGCCTGTGGTGCGCCGTGCTGTGCACCCTGCTGCCCCTCCGGGCTCCGACTGTAATACCCGCAAACGGCGGCAGCCGCGAGAGAACAAATTAAAACCATAAAATGTATTATTCAAAGTAGTTCGCTTCGTAGAGCTTAAACGCTCCGGCCGCCCGCACCACCGCGCCGCGAGTTCGAGGCAACAGTTGGTGACCATTCCCTAGAAAGGTAGCAGGTCCTCTCTGTCTCAGCTGCGGTCAGCGCAGACGCGTCCTGCAGTGCGTGGTGGGCAGGGCGGGCAGGGCGGGCAAGGCGGGCAAGGCGGGCAAGGCGGGCAGGGCGCCGCGCCGTTGTTGGCCTTTGAGAGGTACCGTCTCGTGAGCAGGAGCAAAAGGGGGTGGGGGAGGTCCCTGCAGGACCAAGGGGCGCGCGGGAGAGCAGTCCTCTCGCATCGCTGCCCGCCGCCTCCATTGTTTCCGATTCAACCGCCACGCAGACGGACGGATAGACAAACAGACCGACGACAGTCAGACGGGCCGCCCGGACAGTCGCAATAGTAGCAGTTTTGATTGTCGACGCGTCTCTCTCTCTCTCTCTCTCTCCTCTGCCTTTTATGCGTCCATAACGCCGAAATAGTGTCGTCGTCGTTACAATACATTTCCCCTCAGCCGCTGCTTCCCTCGACGCGGAGCGCAGAGGGAGTCGTCATTGCGCCCGTCACGTGGCTTTGTAGTGTTCGAAGCCCACCAGCCTATATGCCCCTCGTCTTTTTCTTTTTTCCTTTTTCTTTTTGGTCTGCTGTGTTATTTCCGTCTATGCTCTTGCGTATGCAACAAAATGTGAAAGAGAGAAACAGAAAGACAGAGAGTGTAAACACGAACCTCCTCCCCTTTCCCCTCCCACTTCTCTCCAATGTGGCCGCGCGCGCATCGTCTTGGGGTGTTTATGCGGTGAAACTTTCCGGCCCCGTCCAGAAAGTTGCCACACACACACACACACACACACACACACTCACACACACAGAGAGAGGCATGCGCGCGAGAGAAGGCGATTCGTCAATTTCTCACACTGCAGCCACCAACCAATAGATGTTGACAAAATATAAAACAGGGGGCTGCAGGAAATAAGAAAAGAAAAGGGTCAAAGCTTACAAAGGGAAAGTGGAAAGGGCGGCGGTGGGGGCAAAGCTGACGGACGCGAGGGCCCGGGATACGGAAGGAGAGGAAGATTTCTGATGGATGACGAAAACCTACATTTGGCATCAAGCCGCCGCCGCCGTCGCCACGGCCATCTCGAAACTTGTCCGGCGCGATACATGTGTGTCGGTAATGATCCCGACGAGGACGGCGAGAGGCAGCCTAGAGGCCGAGGAGCAGGACGCCGGCGACAGAGAGGCGAGGCGACGAGGAGGCGACCCGTTCGGAAAAGTCCTTATTTGTCACTCCTCCCATTGACTTTGTAGTGGCGGCGCCCGGGAGATAAAACACCCAGTTTCCTTTCCTCTCTGTCGCCGCCGAGGGTCAGGAAGCCTCGCCCTCGCGAGGGGGCCGCCGACTGGGGGG
>NW_026267232.1:235466-236281 GCF_000697945.3 Frankliniella occidentalis
GGCCGCACGGTCTGCACGGCCTCCGCGCGGCCGTACGCGGGCGCCACAAATATTCCCCTTCCGGCCTCGCAGTAGTATCCCTTCTTGATGGCGCGCACTCACTGAGCGCCGCGCGGCGCTTCCTCTTTTCTTTTCCCTTCAAACAACAGACACACTCGCAGAAAAAGGGGGGGGGGACCATTTTAAAACTCCCACACATTTCAGCGGTCGCGTTTGCCTCTGATTCATTCCCCGGGAGAGGGGAAATGGGGAGGAGGCGAGGCAGCGGCAGAGAAGACAAAAGCGGGTCGAGATATCGAACCACCATGCCCCGGGCCCGATGACTTTTACCCCCTGCCCCTCCCCCGCTCAAATCTCCCGCACACACCGGTGAATATACAAACGCCACGGAGTGCCTGACCCCCTCCCTTAAGTTTTCCCCTCCAGGGAATCCTCGCAGCAGTTTACCGAAGAGGCCGACTATATTTTGTTACGCGGATCTCGGTCTCCAGGTGGGTTCGGTTCGGCTGCTGCTGCTTTTTCCTCCATCCTTGCTTGAGGGGGTTGGCGGGGGAGACAAGAGGGGGCGACAGGGGGGTGAATCTAGAGGAAGGGAAAAGGGAGAGGAGGGAAGGGGGTGGCCTCCACCGAAACTGTCGCCTGGAAGAAAGACGCCCCTGCCCACCCCGCCCTCGCTTCCACCACCTTTCTCAAGCCACCCCTCCCTACCCTTCTTGATTGGTCAAAAGTCTCATATTGTATGATGTGGTTCAAGGTTTGGTAACATATTACCTACCTAATAAGTTATTCGATGCGTCCAAACTGTTCTGTAGTCA
>NW_026267232.1:241459-242601 GCF_000697945.3 Frankliniella occidentalis
TCGCGTGCTCGTGATTCGCCATTCCTTTTTGGCACTACCAGGGCAGCTACCCCAGCAGCGCCACGCCGAGCGGGAATAGAGTCAGGACAGCGACCGCCGGGCGCTGATCTTGTCATTTCCGGGAGCGTCGGCGGCGCCACAGGCTGCATGCGAGCAGCAGGCCACCCCACCCTACCCTGCAACGCCCCGCCTCGTGTGGGGGCCAACTCGAATTCCCAGCACCACGCCTCCACGGCGGCGCTGGGTACGAGTAGGAAGACTTGGGGGTTGTTCTGTCACGCCGCCGTGAAGTATGGCCTCGGAATGCGTGGCGTGGCAGGGCGGGGCGGGGCGCGGCGGGACGGGGTGTGGCGAGGTCGAGATTACCCTACCGTTGGTGAGCGGCCGCAGGCCCCGGAGGCACGCCCGCCCCCGCGCCGCCCCGCACGGGGCGTTCTCCAGTCGACCGCACAGGCCAGGCCCAGGCAGGAAGCCAAAGTCGCACCGAATAGGGTGCGGGGCATGGCAGGGCGTGGCAGGGCGTGGCGGGGCGTGGCGGGGCGTGGCGGGGCGTGGCGTGGCTGACGTGCTTGACCGGCCCGAGGAAGGGTCGCCTCCCGTCCGCCTCCACGCGTCGACGCCTCCGGCGCGGTGGCCGAGGGCCCAAACGCGCTGGGGTGACAAAACCCCTCCACATTGCGCCTAATGCGAGGGGTTGCAGATGCAGAATGCACTCGACCGTTTGTTGTTACACACTTGGCAGTGCGTCAAGCGTCGAATGCAAGTGGGTGAAAAAAAATCGGAGCAGGAAAAGGGTTTGGCGAAAAACAAAATGGCGCGCAGATAGGGATGGCGGTGAGCGGGAGGGGGGTCATAACTCAGCGGGGGCGAGGCGGGGGGACACTACAAGCGTGGCGGAGCGTGGCGCTGGCGATCAAACGGGCCAGTGTGCCTCTCCAGCCCTCCTCACCATATTGATGACGTTTATCAAATTGAATTTTCCATCAGCGCGCTTTATGTGCAGCTTTCTCTCTCTCTCTACTAAGCTCCTTGCTCTGTCTTTCACATACGTACGCGTTTTGAATAACATGATTTATGTGGCGCGGCCAGCAGGCTGTTCGCGTGACAGAGAAGAGAGAGGGAGAGAGAGGGAAGATAGAGAG
>NW_026267232.1:243072-244064 GCF_000697945.3 Frankliniella occidentalis
CCTTTCCCCTTATCCCCCCTTCTCTTGGCCCAAAACTGGCTCCCCGACACCGTCGCCCCGACGCCTTGTTCACAAACAACTCAAAGTCAAGGACGGATGAGGCAAGATAAAAAAAAACAAAAAAACAGCAGCTACAGCAGGTTCACACACCACGCGTCGTGAATGGCCCCACTGTAAAAAACAAAAATTTTCTCGAACGTTGCTTCAGCACCAAATGTTATTTTCCGGTTGCTTCTCTTTTTAAACGCAATCGCGCTACGATCGTCTCAGCTGACCTCAACGCAGTCGCACGTGAGTCCGTCGGATACGGTCGGATATAAGCGGCGACCAGCTGATGTTTTGTAAATTTACAACAGCTAACACACTCAAACATGTGTGCCAACATTTCCCATTAAAGCCTGAAAACTGAATCTGAGTTCGTCTGTGTGTGTTAGCAAGATTTAAAATGCATGAAAAAGCACACATAAACAAGGAATCACATTTGAAGGCTCTTCTCTATTTTAACGAGTCGTCACACTAGCTGAAAGGCCGTGACATTCGCTGGCGGGAAAGCAAGCGCGGGCGGAGCACCACGACGAGTCCTCGGCATCATCATCATCATCATCATCATCATCGCGACGCTTGCTGGACCCTCGACAGCAGCAGGACTCACTCATCCTCAGGATTTGGCGCGCGCGCGCGCGCACGCCTACTTCCACAACACCCCCTCATCAGCCCCCCTCGAGCAGGCCGCCCCTCCAACGGTGTCGTGGTGATGATTATCGTCCCCATTTACACTCCTCCGCCCAATGCCGCGAGCAGCACCGCCACGCCACGCCGCGGCCCCGCGAGCCTCGCGCCTGTAACGAGTGCCGCGTAGAGACGCGCATCGCGCGGCCCGCGCCCCACTCCAAACGCTCACGGCCTTGGAGGACCGCGTCCTCAAGGCAAGGAGTGGGATAAGTAGGACACGGGGGGCTGTATCAACAGCGGTCCACACCTGGAGGCGGGCG
>NW_026267232.1:245208-245843 GCF_000697945.3 Frankliniella occidentalis
GGGCGGGGGCGCTGGGGCGGTCATCCCGCCGGGGTAAAGGGTGGGTCTGCTCTTGCTGCGGAGGGGGCGTGGAGGAGAGGGTCATTCAGAAGGCATGCCATCCGGATGCAGGCAAAGTGCACCTCGAGGAAGGCCCCGCCACGCAGGCGGCGGCGGCGGCGGAGGCGCGCACATTCCAGAGGTCCGGTAGGGTGCGCATTATGAGGAGGAGGGGGCGGGAGAGAGAGGGAGAGAGAGACAGAAATACAGAGGGAGAGAGAAAGAGAGAGAGTCCACAACAGCGGCGGGGACCGTCTCTAGAACAGCGGCACAAATACGTACTCTGATCATCCCGGAGAGTGAGGGAGAAAGACCAGCGAGCAACTGTAGTGAGTACGGAGAGGAGAGAGGAAGAGAGACGAAAGAAAAAGAGAGCGTGGGAAAAGAAAAGCGGTCGTGGGTGAGGTGTGAACGCGCTGGCGCGTCGTGGCCAGGGGGTTTAGCGTTTGTGGCCGCTGGGAGATGTGTCATGTGTCTTCATTAGCCCCCCTTTCCCCTTATCCCCCCTTCTCTTGGCCCCAAACTGGCTCCACGACACCGTCGCCCCGACGCCTTGTTCACAAACAACTCAAAGTCAAGGACGGATGAGGCAAGAT
>NW_026267232.1:251274-253350 GCF_000697945.3 Frankliniella occidentalis
AGGAGCCGGGTTATAAGGCTAATAAGCCACGTCGAGTCGCGGAATCTCATCGCGTCCTCCCCGCCCCAAGAAATTCAGATATCAAGAAGCGCTGGTGCGGCGGGGGACGGCCGCCGCCACTGCGAGGGGTGGTGCGGGTGGTGCGGGTGGTGCGGGGAGGGCAGGGGGAGGCCATCCGGGCCGGCTGGTACCCGCGGGGCCTCCGCGACAGCCTTCTATCTGCCAATCGCACCGCGCGCGGCGACCCAGATCGCGACCGGGTACGCCTGAGACAAAAAAGAAGAAGCAGAGGCTGACAGAGATGCGACCTAGAAAGTAGTTTATGACAAAACGTCAAGTCTTTAGAGATAAGTAAAACTCATTCCTCCTTTTTTTGAACTTTATCTTAGAATATGGTTTGTTAGCCATCATTTCACTTTTTCTGGCTAGAGCACTGCTCAGTGGTGTTGCAGCAGCAGCAGCTGCTGGAGGGGTCGCGCCGGGTCGGGCCTCGCCAGGGCGCCGACCCCTGGCGTGCGGGGCCGAGGCCGAGCATGTCCCCGGAGCACGGAGCGCCGCTGCCACACTCCTTTCGGAAACAAACAAACTACATCGTGACCGCTTCTTTCCATTGTTCGACTTCCTTCGACCCATTTCCGCCCCAGTTCCGAGTCTGATTCCGGCAGGGTTCCGGTCGCACGGTTTCCCCCGCCCCTGCCCCTCCTCCTCCCCCGCTTGTCCTGCCGTCCCGCCCGGTTGCGCCGGCCGCCACGCAGAGCGCGCCACCAACGACACAACGGGCGAAGGTCAGCGACGTCACGGCGGTACAGTCCGCATTACCATAACGGGGTGCGGGTGGCGTGTGGGGCGGGTCTGCGCCGGGGGCGCCGGGCACTCCGGGCTCTGACCCGCAGGAGGAAGAAAGGTTCTGGGCGGCAAGACCAAGGAGACCCCCGGTCCGGTACAGGTTGTGACCGCGCAGGGTAATTAGGTATCTCGTTGAGAACACTTGCCTCGCGTTGGGGAAGTTCTGATGAGGTCAGGTCAAAACTAAGGTCCCGCCTCAAGGTTATGGCCTTTTGGGGGTAAGTTCTGTAAGTGTGTCTTTCTGCTGGAGTAAGTTTCTATGGGGATAATTTTGCGCCGGGTGTGGGTTGGGTATACACCGATAAATAACGTGTTCAACTGGCGTGCACATGCAATAAGTTCTCAACACTATTCAAGTGTTTTACTGGGTAGTTCAATACTAAAGTGGCTAACAGTTAATTTCATCACTAAAAAAGTGTCCAACATCAGGGTCGTCTATGAAGCTTTGCGGATACACTAAAGTGTTCAAATTTACTGTTCAACACTTTGAATTATTCAAATATTCTGTCAAACACTTAAAAGTCTACTACGTAGTGTTGAGTGTGGAGCACTTACTTGCGTACGCACGCAAGTTGAACACTTTATTTATCAGTGTATTCTGCGGAGGAAACGCCGGGCGGGGCTCTGCAAACACGCGCTCGTCCTCGCACCCGGTTCACTTCACACCGCCAGGAGGCAGAGATGAAAAATTTATCGTCACGCGCGGCGGAGGAGAGGAGTTGGTGGCGGTGGCGGTGGGGGAGGCGGACTCGGCCGCCGCCTTCATTTCAGCAGCGGAAAAAAAAATACCGTGGTGTTGGTGGTGTCCTCATTACGGACCTTTATACCTCTCGGCCGGGGCCGTTAGGCGGGACGGTAACGGCGGCGAGCGGACGTGGAGCGGACGTGGAGCGGACCAGCGTTACGCCGCCGTTACAGGCTGAGCGCGGCCGAACCAGATCATCAGCAGCCACTCGGACGCGCAATCCGTCGGGAACAAGCCTGCTGCTCGTGGCCAGAGAGATCTGCTGATCCCAGCCGATCCGGCGGACCGCCACCGCCGTGCCGGCCGGACCAGCCAGCACCAGCAGCAGCAGCAGGCCAAATCCCTACAAAGGGCCGACCGGCCGGGGCCGGGGGCCTTCGGACCAGCCGTACAACATCCATCGGCTGATTTCCCTTTGCAGACCTAATGAGATTCACCGAGGCCGAGTGTACGCGCGAGAAGTGGGATGAGGGCGAGGGAGAGGG
>NW_026267232.1:254094-255625 GCF_000697945.3 Frankliniella occidentalis
AGCTACCTCGTTGGTAGAGAGAGGGAGAGGGGAGGGGGGAGAGAGAGAGAGAGAGAGATAGAGAGAGAGAGATAGAGATAGATAGATAGATAGAGAGAGAGAGAGAGAGAGAGAGAGAGAGAGAGGCGTGCATCACTGCGGTCTCACCTGCGGACTGAGCCTGCCGGCTGCTCCCTTCCCATCCCGGCCCCGGCCGCTGCGCAGCTGATCCCGCGATCCCCCTCCTCCCCCCTCTAATACCCGCGCTCCCCACCATCCCTTGCCCCCCATCCCCCCTTGCTCCTTTGATTCAATCATCGCAGCGGGGCCCGGGATAGGTTTCGGATATGGTCGGCCCCACGCGCCGCGCCGAGCCATTTTGCATATTTAAAAGGCGTTGCGCGTCTTCAACTTGATTTTACAAGGGGCGGCGGGGGTGGGGCCGAGTGGAGCACGCCGCCGCGCCGGATCAAGCTCTTTGAAGATCTCCTCGTCGTTATCGCGGCGGGGGAAAGTGGAGGGGAGGGGGGCAGCGTGTCAGCACCGCGGCGCGCGGAAGAGAGCGTCGCGATATGGTTACACCACTCACAAGTCAGGATCTGAGCGCACAGAACCGTAGACTTGTCTCCCAAAAATGTTAACTACACTAATTTTTCTATAAAATATGTTAAATTTTCATAATGACACTGCTTACGTCAGCCCCTATGCACATTGTTTTCAGATGTAGGTGCCCCGTTGTCTACTTAAGCCTAATAGTCTACCAAGTAGCAGATCGTCACTTATTACCTTATTACGGGTATGTAAAAATGAATGAATACACAATGTGAATTGTGTGGACAAACCTTTGGTTGTGTGTTGTGTGAGTGAAGAAGAAGGTGGATCAATGCCCTGTTGGCATATACCCATCAATATGACGCCGTCATCGCCGAGTCCATAAGGGGAACGCGGCCACCTGTGTTGCATTACCTATGTAAGGCGCGGCCGGCCGGCCGACGACTATGGACTAGGAATAGGCGAGAGCGGATACTAGAGCAGACTAGACAATCGGGCGATCGACGGCTGACGGTATTATTAACTAGCAGCCAGGTGCCACACACGGCGTGTGGGGCATCAAATAGGGATGCGCCCGCCCGCCTGAATAGCGCCGTCGTGCATAAAAGAGAGGCCTCCGCGCGTCCCCACCATGTTTATCAATCTTTCTCTCTCTCTTACTCATAATTCAGTAAAACAGATCAGTAAATTGACCAGCAAGCTCGGTGCGCGAGAAATCGACCCAGCCTGAAGTCCAATATCGTAGCGGGCGGTCCCACTCGCCATCGGGCGGCTGCCGGGAACTCGGCCGGGAGGGGGTGGCAGTCCCGGTAGCGATTTCCATACATCTAGTCCACTGAATGGAGAGCGCTTCAGATCGGGACCGGTCGAGATATACGAGTGGAAAAGGGGTGGGGGGGTGCGGCTCACTACCTCCACGTGATTTTGCTCTAATTCAATTTAGATGAGTTTTTACAAAGTGTAAAATTTTGTTCCACGTTGCGTAGAGGAGTTTTTTCAT
>NW_026267232.1:261372-264941 GCF_000697945.3 Frankliniella occidentalis
GAGAGAGAGAGAGAGAGAGAGAGAGAGAGAGAGAGAGAGAGAGAGAGAGAGAGAGTATGTGGGGGTTGAAGGAAATAAGGGGAGGTAGTGGAGGTGGGTACAAAGCGCGGGAGGACACCGATGGCAGCGAGACATCAAGGGAGCTGGTACGGAGGCAGCGAAAGAGAGCGACGGAGAGAAAGGTGGGGGAGCGGGACAGAGAGTGAGAGAGAGAGGAAAGCAGAACAGAGAGTGAGGGAGAGAGAGAGGGAGCGGGACAGTGAGTGAGGGGTGCGGGGCGCGAGGCGTTATCGCGATGTAGGCGTGAAACACACGGGGGCAAACACAGAGAAGTGAAGCGGTCCTCGCGCACAAAGCCGCGTCGTGCAGCCACACCGGGGCTGGGCGGGGTGGGGTGGGGTGGGGCGGGGGTGTGCCAAGGTGGCCGAAGTGTGACAAGGGAGAACGTCCGGCAACATCATCATGCCAGGCAACTCTGCACAAGAACACTAGAACGCTCGAGAATAGGCTGGATAGGGGGGGCTGCAGAGGCAAATACTGATATCCGCACGGCGGGACGGCAGGACTCACAGCAGGGTCTCGACACAAATAACTACTCCCGGCCAGCTAATACAGGCACGCTGCTGTTGCTGCTGCTGCTGCTGCTGATGCTCGCCGGGGCGTCAAGCGTGTCCACTCCTCCGCCCCCTGACCCCCATATAGAAGAGCGCGCCCCCCGTGCCCCCCTCTCCGGCCCGCCCCTGGCAACAGCCGCCCCCGGGCAGCAGCGAGGGCAGAAGTGGCGACCACCGGGCGTCATGATGAGGAGAACCCGCGCCCCACCCCGCCCCGACCCGCTCAGCCCCGCGGGCTTACGACCTGACAATGGAGGCCTACTCTTCTCCTCCGCTGCTGCGCCGTGGCGTGGCGTAGCGGGGCTGGGCTGGCCAAAAGAGCGGCCCGCCAAAAGGCTGTTAAACTCGGCAGCGACCACCCCACACGAGGCGGCGGGCGTCTCCAGCAGCGGCAGGACGTCGACGACGGCGATGTAGGGGTGGCGGAGGCGCGGGCCTGACACCCTCCTCAACTCTTTCTCGACGCGTCGTCGCCGTGCTGCTGCTATGTTATGGCGTCAACTGAAGGAGGGCCAGGGCGAGGGGGAGGAGGAGGGTGGAGAGTGGGGCAGGACGTGAGACGAGGAGGGGGAGGGGGTTGCTGCCATGTACTAATTATTCGTCATCACACAAAGCAGGCCTCCCCTTCCACCCCCAACCCCCCTCTCGCGCGTCGCGCCCCTCCACACAACCCTTTCCCTCGACTCCCTTGAATGCCGTCATCCGCCAAAGTGTCAACCCTCCCCGCCCTCTCGCCCCACCCGTCGTCCTCTTCACACCAGCTCTCGCCCCCCCCTCTCTCTCTCTCTCTCCTCTCCCACCTCCGCCCCTCTCTCTCTCTGCCCGATCTCCATGCTGCCGTCCACTTCGTCCCCGCCGCCGCCGCCGCCACCGCCACCTCACACTTCTTGGCGTTTGCCAAAGCACTCGAGGAGGCACGGTGGCGAGCACCTCGATGGGGGCCTCGATGAGGGCCTCCAGGTGATTATGCTCGCACTTTTCCTCCCCGCCGCCCCCCTCCGCCTTGCGCCTTTGTCCCTCCGGGAAATTCTTCATATATGTAAATATTAAAGTGCGTGTAGCTCGAGTGGCGCGGCCGCGAGAGAAAGGGGCGTGGCGTGGTGAAGAGAGAGAGAGAGAGAGAGAGAGAGAGGGGAGTGACAGATGCGCCCGATACCGCGCACTTCGCACAATGCTTCCATTGTGCACGACGAGCAGGCGTCGCCGACTCACGCGTCACGCCGTATACCGGCCGCAGGGACACCTCCTCCTCCTCACACGGCGCAGCCGCACTCACCTGGAACAAGAAACAAAACAAAAACAATTACAACCGCGGGTATTGTTTGGTGTCGGCAGCAGTGCGCGCGCGCGTGCTGCAGCAGGGTCGGGTTTATCAGTCGATTAATCAACCGACTTATTGGTTGCATTCGATTACCACCCCCAACCCGCCGCGGCCCCGACCCACCACCGCGCCGCCCGCGCCGCCCGCCAGCTGCTATCGAATGGCTGCTCACACGCGACCTTCACTCTAATCAACGGCAGTCGCGACAGAGACGGAGCGAGCGAGCGGGACTCGAGTGCGTGAGAGAGAGAGAGAGAGAGAGAGAGAGAGAGAGAGAGAGAGAGAGAGAGAGGGCGCCAAGGGTGTGCGGCCTCACTGACCACACCTTTGTAAAAACCAAACAAGCTCATTCGCCCGTTATCCATGAAAATTTTGAAAAAAAAAACTCTTGGGCCGGCCAGAAACTTTCTCCTTTGTTCCAATAACTTGGTGGGTGCCGTCAATTTTTTCGCACATAGCTCTTTGCGCTCGCAGGAGGGCGGCGAGGCAGGAGGTGGAGCACAACAAGCGCGCGCACACACCACTCGTGGCGCGGCGTAGCGTGGCGCAGCGTGGCACAGCGTGGCGACCGTTCATTTCGGCTCCCCAGCTATAAAATAGTAGTTGGCACGTCAGGAGCGCGCTACGCGCGGCTTGGCACTCTTCAACACACACACACGTGCACTCACACATACGAACTCACGCCACTCGACGCTAGAGAGAAATATGGAAAGCACAAAGCCCCACCAGCACCACACCCCTGCAGAGCTGGGGGGGATGCACAAAGAAAAGAACTATGGCCGTCTAGAATGACGCGGTGAGCTTGTTATCGTGGTGATTATGGTGATGTGAGAACGTGAGAGAAAAAAAAAAAGTAAAAAAAAGAAGTGTTCGCATGTTCAGACAAAACACTAAACCGTGCCGTGTTGACGTAGACACAGAAACTCGGAGAGTAATACATTTCAGTACAAGAACAGAGTGAATAAATAATGTCACGTCACGGTACTACAAAATGTTTCAAAACAGGTTCGTACTTCGAACTATATTTCTTTGTAGCTTTCGGAGTTCGGAAGAGTTCTGTTACGACTTCCTCGTTTGATTACGAACCAACAGTTCTTCGTAATAATATAAAGAATTGTTTCCAATGAATTTCCGGAGCTCGCATAAAAAATTGCTTCGCAATACTAAAATATTAAACGTAATGCTCTTAGAGTTTGGTTCATAATGCTTTCACAGTGTTGACTAGGTCTTGGAGTAAAACTTTGCCACTGCCTCTTCTCCTTCTCCGGGCATTTTGGAGATGGCGCGGAAGCCTCCAGCTCCAGCAGCACAACAGCCGCAGCAATGTTGTACACGTGAGTAATGACCCGTAGGTGTAAGTGCGTGAGCGGCACAATCCAGTGTGTAAACAGAACGTTGGTTCTGATCCCCGCTTGATGGATGCACAGCCGCACGCACACACAAACACACACAAGTTGTAGTTTGTGCATCCGCGTTTGATAAATGGTTCCGGAGGCGGCGCGGGCGCAAGGCGGCGCAAGGGTCCCGATTGGAAATTTCGCTTTAATTAATGATGGGTGAGCCTCGCTGTCGGGCGCCGCTTTTGGCCCACCGCAAGAAGCGACGCGGCGGGTGGGGGGATGTGTGTGTGTGTG
>NW_026267232.1:264991-269033 GCF_000697945.3 Frankliniella occidentalis
GGGGGGTAAAGGGGTGGCTCGTAGGCATGACATTTCAAGTTGAACCTACGCGGCGTGGCGGCGCGCAGCGGCGCTGAGTGACAGATTCGATTAATCTTGGCGCCGCTCGCATTAATTGCCGCTCACACGACGACGACGTTATATTGGCCCGCCGATCAGCAGGCGACGCGGCCGCCAGGAGCAGCAGCCGGAAGCGCACGACGGGAAAAGGTGGCGTTTGCTGTTCTCACGGTAAACACCAGCAGTAATATGTGTCGTTTAAAATGTCATCTCTATTGACGTTTCTGTGTCGATTAGACAGTTAAAAAAATAGTTTTGGTAAAAACAGACTTGTTTAGCAACGACTGTTCTTGCCACAAAATCCTAATGTTACAAAACCAACAAAGTTGTTCTAGCAAAGCTGTTCAGAAAACAACAAAAAAGTTTAATTTCAATTCGAAACGTCAAAATTTTTATTTTGCTATTTTTGTACTAGACGGGTACTGGTTTTTTAATTGAATAGCAATTGCTGTAATCATCCTAACATAACGATTTCAAAGGATTGTTATTACATTACAAAAAATCTTCATTTTGCAATGAATGTACCAGGTGGCTGATTCACGCCGCGCACTTTTATACTACGCAACCCGCCCGCACGACTCCATCCGGGACTGCATACCCATCAGGCGCAGGGGACCGGCTCCAAGCGCCAACGCGTGGATTCACCACTGTTGCTGGGGCCAACTCCCAGGGGCGTTATTAGGGGTTGTTCGCGGTCTCGCGCGAGTTCCCGAGAGTCCGCCAGGGGTAACCCGTGAGTCCGCGGGGGTAACATGCGGGTCCGCGGGGGTGACCCGCGGGTCTGCGGGGGTAGCTCGCGGTCCGCGGATCCTGCCACGGGACGGGGGTACCTCGCGCGCCACGCGTTCAGTTAGCTATCCCCGTGGAACAGCGAGCTACCCCCGCGGACCCGTGAGTCACCCCCGTGGAACCGCGAGTTACCTCCGCGGACTCACGGGTTACCCCCGGCGGACTCGTGGGAACTCGCGCGAGACCGCGAACAACCCCTAGTAACGCCCCTGGGCGTTGGCTCCAACAACAGTGGTGGAGCCACGCGTTGGCGCTTGGAGCCGATCCCCTGCGCCTGATGGGTATGCAGTCCCGGATGAAGCTGTGTGGGCGGGTTGCATAGTACAAAAGTGCGCGGCGTGAATCAGCCACCTGGTATTTTTATTTACTGTAAGTAGAACGTGCCCATATTTCTTTTCATTTCTTTTTGCTTTACGCAGGTTGCTCCGAGAAAGCGACGATCGGTTGACACGGTGACCAGAGCAGGCGCCATCCACCACTCCACGGCCCAACTGCCTCGTACGGCTGCTGCCGCTCGTCCAACACGCATACCCACCCATGCCTTACCCACACAAAAATAAAGCAACAGAGTCAACTATCTTCATAACATTTAAATTTGTCGTAACCCACGGTTTGAAACCAAGACCAATGAACAAAGTAAATTTTTCATAATGTATGCTGAAGCTGAAGCAAGGAACAGGGGCGAAAGATTAAAGTTTAATATTCATGCGTTTGAAACTGCATCAGTTTTTGGCAGACTGTACTGTCCAAGGCACAAAGAAACTCCGCACGCAACCGGACGCATCGCGACGGAAAATCGTGCGTGCGTGCCCGCGCCATGGACGGGCCGGAAGAATGGCGTATCTGTTACCGTGAGCACTTTAACGGCTACAGCGACCAACCACGGTATCAAAAACATTTCAAACAGTTTTTCGTGCACAAATCGGCATATTGTTCGGGAATGTAGGATTGTTCAAGCGAGTGGCCGACGGAGAGCATGGCTCTTCATCCGGATACGATATGGCTAAAAGTTCATCAAACTATTTCCGTGAGAGGACTGAGGCGGACAGCGAGAGTGAGCGAGACAGAAGGACACCACAAGGGAACTCGAACGGCAGAAGGGTCCGAGGGCCAACCAACTCATCTCTGCGCCACACGAACACAAACACACACACACACACACACACACACACACACACACACACACACACCTACACACACGGAGAGGCACGCACGCTGCTTTGTGGTCATAGAACTATGAATGAACAGTCGGTCAACTTGCGATGATGGAATTCCGGAGGAGGAATGGGGAGGCGGCGGGCCGCACGCACGGCCCGATAGGATCCTAACTGGGCCGGACTAAATGGCAGTTCCACCCCGAAAAGCACGCGACAATAACAGAGGGGGCTTATTCCGACGCTCTGCGCTTCACATTCGTTGGTCTGAACACGGCGAAAGCCGATGTGCTTCGACATCAAACAGCGTCAGTCATTTTCAAACAGCTCGGAAACCTAGTTTCGATTTGCAATCGAAATACTTTCGTATTCCGTGATTTTTAGACAGTCCCTTAAAGACTGTCTCTACCTAAAAGGAAGCATCCACCCCCACCCTCCTTGCTATTTTGCCAACACGCCCAATCCTCTCACAGGGTTACTATAGCACGTATACGTAACTACGTAACAGAGGTTCTAATACTACGTCTAATCGTACCAAGGGGTGAAAAGGCCGGTAAGAATTTGACGTGAAGTTAAACTGCTGATTAATTTTCACGAATTTTGTGACGGTGACATCTTGCAATTTCCATGACATATTGCTTCTCAGCCAGGCGCAATCTTAACAGAGCAGGCCAGGCAAAGGCAAAGCCGCAAAGGGCCGAAGCTCGCGATTCTTCTTCACTCGATGGTAACGAAGTTGTTGGGGCGCGGCCGCGACCGGCCAAGACCCGATCTGCACTTTGCACCGAGTTGCACGGCGCACCTGGCGGCGGGCAGGAATCCTATCAAGAGAAGTATCGGTAATTAAAAACTCGGGAGGCGGGACCCCCATCCCACAGCGCCGCCACGACCGCCGGGAAGGAGAGAGAGAGAGAGAGAGAGAGAGAGAGAGAGAGAGAGAGAGAGAGGGAGAAGGAGAGAGAGAGTTCGTGATGCTGTCGAAAGCACCGCCACCGCAGCCTGATAAAACCCCAACCGGGGCGAGAGAGGGAGGTGAGCTGGGAAGGCTAAGGAAACTTCTTGCCCTGCATCTGAATAATCAAGAAAGCTGCTTCATCGAAATAAAAAGAGAGACACCTTTCCAGGGGAAGGAAAGTGAACTATAGAAAACTGGGGTACATTCACGGGACGGCGGTGCTCACACGGACTCGGGCTCCAGCGAACGAGAAAACGAGAGCGTCTCCAGCATCAGTCCCCTCTCCTCTCCCTGAGTCAGGGCAAACTTTAGAGAGCGCCCTGGAGCAGGGCGGAGCGGGGACACGTCTCGCCTAACCGTCCAGTTCCGCTCCGCTGGCCGGTCGCTCTCCTGGTGCTGCTGCTGCTGGCTGATCGAAGGCCGGCCTGCCGTCCGCTATATGCAATAAAACGTTTTATTTGCTCAGAGTGCAATACGTGCAGTTTTCTTATTTCGATGTGGGCCAAGGCGAGTAGCACAGCAGCAGCAAGGACCCCAAGGAGAGCACTAGGGTCACCATTCCACTGCCACCTCTGATATCACGCTTAATACACAATATTTATCGCTTTTGCCTTAGTTGCTATAATCGGCCGTGCAAAATTTCAAATGAACACGATGACTAAAACATATTCCAACAATGCCAAAATCTAGTTGATGATCGCGAAGTTAATTTTTACGTATACAAATGACAAAATGTCAGAATGTGAAAACAGAGTCTTTTTCGTGGATTTTTCAAGAGGAAATATGTATAAATATATCGATATATGAAAATGAAATTGAGTCTACAAAACTAATACTTCGATGAAATGTGGGAGCAAATCTAGCTACCTTCTTTTTTTCTGAAGTCCCACCCTACCGAAAACCACATCTCCCTACGGAAACGCCGCAGAACGCGGTGGGACGCAGTGGGCGTGGCGGGGCGTGGCGGGGCGTGGCGTGGCGTGGCGGAGCGGCGCGCTGTTCGTCGTTACCGTCCATTATTGATTCGGGTGCAGCGCCGGCCGGGTATTTGCATTGCAGCTGGGCCCAGCAGCGCGCCCCGCCG
>NW_026267232.1:276545-278727 GCF_000697945.3 Frankliniella occidentalis
GTCCGACAGAGACGGATACAATGTTATCAATAAGCACAACTGATTCCAGTTAGATTGGCACTTATCGCGTGGATGAACTTTCGAAAAATACCTCCAAATTTTGAGCATTTCTGCAAATTTCTGCTACAAGATCGTTGTCCCCGATGGAGGCAATGAAATAGAAGGTGTGGATTAAATTTTGAGAAGTACATCCACCCAGCCATCCATCCAGCATTTCTGAACATTTCCTCTACAAGGCCAAGCGGTCCTCTGACCGTACAAAAGTTACCTTGGCTTGCACTGTTAATCGGGCTACGGTCGAGTTACTTACGGTGGAAGCGTGGATCAACTACTGCAAAGTGTAAAATCTCCTCCACGCGATGTAGAGCAGCGTGGATCAAATGTTGCAAAATGTAAAATCTCCTCCACATGATGTAGAGGAGATTTGCGCACATTTCGAAAGTTCATCCAATTACCGTTAGACGATATTTACGTAGATGTAAATACTGTTCCACACGTAGAAGAACTTTCTGTGGATGAAAAAACTCCTCTACGCAACGTGGAACAAAATTTTACACTTTGTAAAAACTCATCTAAATTGAATTAGAGCAAAATCACGTGGAGGTAGTGAACACTACTCGGCACGAGCAAGCTGCAGCTAAAGTAATGAGGCGCATCCATGTTTAACGGGCATCGAGCAGCGCACGCACCGCACCAGCCGCGCACGTACAGCACGTGAATGTTTCCGCCTTTTCCGACAACTCCGCGCAATTTGTCATTTTCGCAAAGCAGCAGATGTAGGTCGCCTGTGCAAGGCGCTGTTGGCGTGGCGGGGCGTGGCGGGGCGTGGCGGGGCGTGGTGGGGCGTGGCCGGGCGGGGCGTGGCCGGGGCGTGGAGGTGGCGTACGTCGCGCGCGTGCACAAGGCCCAGCTGCCGTTGGGAGCCGCGGCCGGGCGCGCTACTCTCATTTTGCGGAACGACATATGAGTCCGCACTCCCCGCCACACCACGCCCCACCGCACTGCTTGTCGCGCTGGGGTGCGCCGCCACGGCCCTCTCCTAAGAGTAGTGGGCACGGTCAGTGCAAAAAGAAAATTAGAAAAAAGTTAAAAAGAATAACAACAAAAATAATACACGGCAGCGTTAAAAAAAAACAATTCCCAAATCATAAACACAATCAGAAATATTTACCCTGTAATAGAACAACTGGTATTGATATTGCCATCGTTTGGTCAGTGTCTCATAATTTTCATCATCCCAATAAAACTCATAATTTCGTAATGCTGCTTGCATGCCGCTCCCTGGAGATCGCCCTAAAGACTAGTTTGTTCCGACGACAGTTCCTTCTCGCCTTTATTTGTCTTGCTTTCTAGTCCAAGGTTGTAAGGCGCTTCGATTTTTTCCCACGAGTGTACCGTGCGGGGGAGGCTCCTCGCGGGCGACATGTAAGACACATACAGACGGAATAAGGCCGCGATTACTCAGGCATAATAACCTATTTTGTATTCGGCCGCCGCCTTTAGATTGAGACGTGGAATAAAAAAATACCGCGGGCGCCAGCAGCGATCCATTATGGATGTGAGCGAGAGTGAGAGTGGGAGGGAAAGTGTGAGAGAGAGAGAGAGAGAGAGAGAGAGAGAGAGAGAGAGAGAGAAGGGAAAAGAGAATGTGGGGAGGAATGCACGCGCAATAAAGACAGAAATAATCCCCGCCAGTGGTATGTGTGTGATGACTTGTAACTCTAACGCTGCTGCGGAAGCGTTACACGCGCGTTACACACGTGTCGCGCCCGTGGGCCGCGCCGGACTGTCAGCGAGGCTTCACATTTAATTACGTGACGTAGAAGGCTGACGCGGTAATGATACGTCGGCTCTGCGTGTGAGAGAGAGAAGAAGGGGGGGTTGCGGGGTAGACTGCGGCAAGGGGAGGGAGCGAGAGAGAGAGAGAGAGAGAGTGAGCGATAGATCAGGAAGGAGGGAGCGAGCGAGACAGCCCCCTCCTCACGCGCGCGGCGCAGCGCGGCGCACTCCATCCCCGGGCGCCGCACAGCTCGCTCGCTCGCTCCCTCCATTCCCAGCTCGCTCCGGCGTGCACTCCAAAAGCTTTGGCGGTGCTCGTTCACACGCTCGCCTCGCTGCGGTCTGGCGGCAGACGGGCCGCGGCGGCGCCAGGCTCAACCCTTTCCTTGTACCTTTCACCCGT